>NC_092213.1:1791239-1886205 GCF_043381705.1 Parasteatoda tepidariorum
AATCAGTTGTTTCAGGAATACAGATTTTTCCATTATCTACGCGTCTACCTGAAGTATGCTATGTCCAGCCATTACGTCGTATTCATAGAAAAATATTCTCAAAGTTATTTGTTATGCATTATTTGAAATAATTACATTTTTGACAGCATCACGGAAGTATTTTTCATTTATGAAGTTTCTCATAGTAGTTAAACGAGTTATCTAATATCGAGAGATTAAAAAAATACATTTTGTTTCAAGATGCTTTTTTTTTCAAATATGCTTGTTAAAACATGACTTCAAGACCGAAATTCCTAATATTTTCTTTCGAAAATTGAAAAATATAGTTTTATATTTAATTAAAAAACGTCATTTATTGCAGATTCTTTAATAATAAAATTTTTTTTTGATTTGTTTCACCAGGTAAACTCAAGGAACAACATAAACGATATTTAGGTGCAAGGTTCACGTCTATGAGTCGTGTTTATTTTGTTTATAGTTACGCTTTTGTAACATTTTTAAGAAACTAAATATGCTAAAATCAACGGTAATTGAAATAAATAGCAAAAGTTTTTTTATTTTTTTAGAGTAAAATTAATGGAGAAATATGTCTGAGGTAAATTTTGACTATAATGAGTTGGCATGCCTGATCAGTGGCAGCTATGTTTTGTTAATCTTTATTTTGTTTAATTGAACTTCTTAAAAAATGTGTTTCTCCTAATCTAACGTAAAGTCATTAAAAAGCCCAACAAATAACAATAAATAACAAAATTTAATTATTTTAACTTTATTAATTGCTTTGGTACAGGCTTGTACATGCTGATTAATATCGATTTATTGATTATTTACTTTTCTATTTTCTACCCCGTGCGCTGAACTGGTATTCAGATTGTAAATAAATAAGAACTTTTAAACTAGAGTGTTTTTCCGGATAATACTGATGTAACTGTGCAATGTTAAGGTGTGATTCAAAATGGGATTGAATCAATAGAATAAGCAATAAATACAATTATTACATTAATATCAATAAAAATTGAGTTGTGGTGAGTCGTAAGTTTGTAATTTACTTCAGGTGACGAAATATATTTGTCCCTAAAAACTGCCTTGAGAGCTAGGCTTGTCAGTCTAAAATAGCTAATTTTTTTAAAAATAAAAATACTATTTACTTCAATTATAGTAGCATACTAAAAAATAAAAAAAAAGAGTTCAGTTAGTCAAATTTTTACTATATGGGCAGAATAGTGCATAATAACAGCATTTTCACAAATTAATATTTTATTTATTGATAATTTCTATTTTCACTTTCCATTTTTTGATTAAATGATTATTTCTTTTTTTCTAATACATTTTTTATAAAATAGCATTATTTAAAAGTAAAAATTTCATCAATTTTATTTTTTAACTTTTGAACCTTACATGTTTTTGTATTCCATGTTTGATTACTATATAATGTATGAAGTACTGCAAATTTATTCTATGATTATAAATTGAATTATATCATAGAAACGACTGAAACTATTAAAATTGATATTAATTAATAATTAGGTAAACCCTCCCCGTTGTTTTGACAGTGGATGAAAAATAAACACTTGAAGAAAAGGTACAGAAAAAGACACCTCATAAGTAACTATATGAATTTAACAGCCTACTCAATGGGCCCGTTAAACCACAATTTAAAGTAATGAAATATAAAAGTAATGAAATTACAAATATTTTTTTTAAAATTTTAATACTTAAGGATTCATTTAAACACGTCATAGTATTTAGGAAAGTGATTACGGTTCTTAACACCTCCACTACGCATTTTTTTTAAAATGGAAGAATAACACTGGGGACCAAATTTTTGCTGCATTTATACGAGTCTTACCGAATTCGGATAAGGGGATTTCAAATCTAAAATTAGTAATGTTAGAAAAGTNTCTTAACATCTCCACTACGCATTTTTTTAAAATGGAAGAATAACACTGGGGACCAAATTTTTGCTGCATTTATACGAGTGCTTGGTCTTACCGAATTCGGATAAGGGGATTTCAAATCTAAAATTAGTAATGTTAGAAAAGTTACAGATTTTTTTTCCCGAACCGATATTTTCGGTATAGTTTATTTACTTAATTTTTTTTTTCTTTTTTTGTCGGGATGTACAAGTTTGTGAAGAACGAATAGAGGTTTATATATACATAATTTATGAAAAAATCCAATTCAAATTGTAGGTTTGTAGATATGGAAAATGTGCAGTAAAGGATTAAATAGTTTCAAATTTGTTCTTAAGTTCTCTAAAACACACTTATAGTATGGCGATGTAATAATATCAAACAATGCTTTCTCGACTATGTATTGTTTTAAAGATACTGTTAAATTAAAACTTCGTTTATATTTTAAACTCATTAAAAGATTTAGCCCCTGAGAGACTGTTGATTGATACATTATTTATAACAATACTATATATTAAATAATTAAAAATATGTAAAAATTAAAATAAAGTATTAAAAATATATGAAGTAATCATGTATCACATATCATTTTTAAGTATCACGTATGTCCCCTTTTTCAAAAGTCGCAATTGAAAAATAAGCATAATTTCTTTAAGTAATACATGGAAGTAAAAGTAAAGTTACTAAATCCAATACGTACAGTGTCTTAAAAATATAGTTTTATTTTGAAGAGAACATTTTGTCTGTTAAATTTTTTGATGAGAATGACATGAAATTTATAAATGCATAATATTATGTCATGTAATCCTACGTGATAAAACAATCACGAATGAGATATATTTTTTGGGCCATATTTTAACATTTTAAATTGTAGTCGAATTTTTAAAGAAGTATAAGAAAAATGTCATAAAACGTTTTGCTTAACAAAAAAAATTTTTTTTTTTTTTTTACTATGAATTTGAATTGATCTGGATTTCTGAGATGAAAGATGCAACATTAAAAATAATACTGAAGAAACTGTCTTTAATATTGGTTACAGTAGAGATTATCGTGGTCAAAATAAATATATTTATAAAACCTTAAATTGCAAAGAAAAAAAGAAGAAAAAAAAGTGAGAAATTCAAGAATATTAAAGCAGTTTTAAGTTTAGCTATTTTTCTCATCTTGTTCTGGTTCAACTTATATAGTTTTAAAAATCGAAATTGTTGTGTTTAAAAAAGAAAATAAAAATATTCAGTTGATTGACAGAACTAGTGTTTATATTTTGAAGAAATGATGAATTATAATATTTGTGATGGGAATAATTTTTATGCACATTTTATTTAATGTATTTACCTTTTTATTATTTTCAAGCAAAGAAACAGACAAGATGAGATATTTTGGTTTTCTTGGATAGCATGATCCATTTTGGTAACCATAAAAAATTCATATAAATGTACACGAAGAAATAAAAAACAACACATAGAACTCTTATTTTCCTTCCTCTATCGGCAGTATACTTTTAGTTTCAGCATTAAAATTTTAAAAATTAATACTTTTAATCCAGAAAAAATATGTGTTGAAAATACCAAATTATGAAAAGCTTAATTAGCACAAAATAATTACTTTAAAAATCCCATATTATTTTGATAAAAACAGAATAAATAAAATTTCATGAAGTAAGCATTGAACACTCATACAATAAATTAAGTTTAACAAATTATCCCATTCGTAAAAAAAATATTTTATTAGTTTTAATTACTGACTGTAATAAAATCATATGGATTTTTTATGAAACTCTTGCATTTAAAGTAATTCTTCATTATTTTAATTAATTAAAATGCAAGTTAATGTTAATTATTTATATTAGGGCATAAATAATCAAAATTTATATTAAAAAAATAATTTTATTAAACTATATGTAAATTTCCTTATAAACATTAATGTGACATTAAATTTCTGAATGAAAACAAAGTTATTGGAAAGTCATAAAAATTCCAAGCTTTGATTTATAATTTTAAAAATTTAAAAGTTACATTGATTTTATAAATATAAAGTGAGAAGTAACTCCGTGCGTTCAAAATAAATTCATGAGCAGTGAACACTAAAATCATGAACTAATGTACTATAGAAATAAATTTAATATACAAACTATTAAGCAATTCTTGCAGTATATAAACATACAATTATAAATGTATTAAGTGATTTAATACAAACATTTGCTTACCTCCCCTGAATATATTTAATGACTTCTTGTTATCCAACGATAAACTTTATTACAAAAACTTTATTTAAAAAAAAATAACAACTAATAATTTAAGTTAAAACAATTAGGTGAAACAAAATATAAAAGTAAACAGAATTATTTATATTTAACAAAATTTCCAGATAATTTAAATAATAATGGAATAACACTGTGAACGCTTATACGTAAGAGAAGATTTAGAATGATTGTATGTCAGAGAAATTTTCTTGACAAAACCACCAAAAAAGAAAAAAGGAAAATATCTACCTAAATACCCCCTACCTAAAAGAAATCCCCCCTAGAAATTCTAGATAATTGCCTGTTTGAGACAATTTATGAATAGGTAGGGGTTTGTTGATACTTGACATCTTAAAAAAAGAGGACAAAAGAGCCCAGGGCCNAAAGTTTTTGATGAGAATGACATGAAATTTATAAATGCATAATATTATGTCATGTAATCCTACGTAATAAAACAATCACGAATGAGATATATTTTTTGGGCCATATTTTAACATTTTAAATTGTAGTCGAATTTTTAAAGAAGTATAAGAAAAATGTCATAAAACGATTTGCTTAACAAAAAAAAAAATTTTTTTTTACTATGAATTTGAATTGATCTGGATTTCTGAGATGAAAGATACAACATTAAAAATAATACTGAAGAAACTATCTTTAATATTGGTTACAGTAGAGATTATCGTGGTCAAAATAAATATATTTATAAAACCCTAAATTGCAAAGAAAAAAAGAAGAAGAAAAAGTGAGAGATTCAAGAATATTAAAGCAGTTTTAAGCTTAGCTATTTTTCTCATCTTGTTCCAGTTCAACTTATATAGTTTTAAAAATCGAAATGGTTGTGTTTAAAAAGGAAAATAAAAATATTCAGTTGATTGACAGAACTAGTATTCATATTTTGAAGAAATGATAAATTATAATAATTGTGATGGGAATAATTTTTATGCAAATTTTATTTAATGTATTTACCTTTTTATTATTTTCAAGCAAAGAAACAGGCAAGATGAGATATTTTGGTTTTCTTGGATAGCATGATCCATTTCGGTAACCATAAAAACTTCATATAAATGTACACGAAGAAATAAAAAAGACAACGCATAGAACTCTTATTTTCCTTCCTCTATCGGGAGTATACTTATAGTTTCAGCATTAAAATTTTAAAAATTAATACTTTTAATCCAGAAAAAAATATGTGTTCAAAATACCAAATTATGAAAAGGTTAATTAGCACAAAATAATTACTTTAAAAATCCCATATTATTTTGATAAAAACAAAATAAATAAAGTTACATGAAGTAAGCATTAAACACTCATACAATAAATTAAGTTTAACAACTTATCCCATTCGTAAATTTTTTTTTTTATTAGTTTTAATTACTGACTGTAATAAAATCGTATGAATTTTTTATGAAACTTTTGCATTTAAAGTAATTCTTCATTATTTTAATTAATTAAAATGCAAGTTAATGCTAATTATTTATTTTAGGGCATAAATAATCAAAAATTACATTAAATTTTTTTTTTATTAAATTATATGTAAATTTCCTTATAAACATTAATGTGACATTAAATTTCTGAATGAAAACAAAGTTATAGGAAGGTCATGGAAATTCCAAGTTTTGATTTATAATTTTAAAAATTACATTGATTTTATAAATGTAAAATAAGATGTAACTCTGAGCGTTCAAAATAAATTCATGCACAATGAACAGTAAATCTATGAACGAATGTACTATAGAAATAAATTTAATATACAAACTATAAAACAATTCTTGAAGTATATAAACTTAAGTGATTTAATACAAACATTTGCTTACCTCCCCAGAATATATTTAATGACTTCTTGTTATCCAACGATGAACTTAATTACAAAAACTTCTTAAAACTTTATTTAAAAAAAAATAACAACTAATAATTTAAGTTAAAACAATTAATGAAACAAAAAATAAAAGTAAACAGAATTATTTAAATTTAACAAAATTTCCAGTTAATTTAAATAATGAGGGAATAACACTGTGAGCGCTTATACGTAAGAGAAGATTTAGAATAATTGTATGTCAGAGAAATTTTCCTGACAAAACTACCAAAAAAGAAAAAAGAAAAAAATAGAGAATGTCTACAAGAATCTCCCCATACCTAAAAGAAATCCCCCCTAGAAATTCCAGATAATTGCCTGTTTGAGACAATTTATGAATAGGTAAGGGTCTGTTGATATTTGACATTTTAAAAACAGAGGACAAAAGAGCCAAGGGCCATAAATACGATTAAGATAATTTTAAAATGCTAAGACCATTTTCCCATATCCTTTCCCATAAGGCGGCTATTTTTGGGGTATCAAATGACTACGTGTGTGATGTTGAGGGAGAATCATCTTTATCAGTGAGAAGAAAAGGAATGGTGGGAAGAGTGTTTTATTGCTTATTGAAGGAAAGGGTGGCAGTGACATTTCTTGTAGTTCTCTAAACACCTGTTTTATTTTTTTATACAGTGCATTTTTTTGTGTGTATTTTACTTTTTACTAATTTTCTTTTAATTATATAATATAATAAGTTGCACTATGTAAAAATAAGAAAGAGAGAAAAAGAATTAAAAGTTATGGCAACAAAACAGAAATATTTTCTCAAAATAATGGACCCTGGCTTCCCAATTATTGGGGGCGTCCGGATCCCTCGGACCCCTATGGTTCCGACGCCAGTGTGCTAAACAATAAAAAAAATTAAGCTTTATTACATACACTTTACAACAGGCAAACTTTTTTCCCCCCTAATGTTTAGTCCCTTCAAATCATTATTATTTGTACACTTTATAGCAAATTATAAAAGATGTTTTTAATGTACCGATTTTCCAAAAAAAAAAAAAAGAAGAAGCGCCTACGCATTTGATTTTCTTTCTTTCTAAATAACACCTAATAATGTTAACAGAAAACTTTGCAAAAATTAAAATGAAAGAATCCTACACATTTCTAAAGGGAATACAATCTTAAGTATAACTTTTAAATGTAAAGTCAAAAGTCAATCTAAAAATTTTTTGTTTAGGGTTGACGAAAGTAAGAAAATGTTATGCATGAAAGAATCAGGTGAAAGATCGATTGTCAAAAGGATATCTTATAGCCAATCAGAATTTTACTTACAAATACGCCAAAAACATATATTGGCGATAGTATGTTCATTAGTATGAATTCGGAGTAGAAATAAAATTATGAATGTTATGTTTTTTCTTCTCAAAGCTTTAAACTATAATTCGAGAAAAAATAACATTTGATATTTCATCCGGATTTGAAAAATTTTGTACATTTTCTTAGTTTATCTTACGGATACGGATCTTTTTCTCTCTAGTGGCGTGACAGGAAGCTCGGAATTACATTTGGCGATTTTTCGTCTTCGTATGACATCCAGTTTCTCTAGTAATGTCAGCAAAATTGAATTAAAAACATCTTAAAGTTGCCGGCTGATGAGATGAGTGGCTGTTTTGAATATTTCTTTTACAATTTGTGTATTAAATGCTGTTTCTTGTGAACAATCGTGTGTTACTCACCAGTTAATTAGTTATTTATTATATCTCAAGCTATTAAAATCAATTATATTATGGAATAAAATGTGTTAACATATACCGCATGGAAGCATTTTCTGTGATGATGATGATTTTGTTTGTACAGTGATATTTCTGTGGTTACCTCTTAATTGAATTTTAATTCAGTTTACTTAACGTAAATTCATTTAAAATGAACAACGATTCGTTTGTGGACATATTAAGTGACCGACGACACAAAACGACCGATATTGGGTGGGCATTAAAACCATGGAATGTTTCGGGATGCCGGTATTCCCTTAAAAGGACTCCTCAAGAAATTAAACAATATGTTCTCTCCTGTGATAGACTAAAAAATGTAATTTCTGAGGTAAGTTTGTACTGTATTTTTAATTTTAAAAAAAAAATCAGCAATCCACAGAAAAGGTGTTAAAAATAGCGACTTGGTGTACTGAAGCTTTGGAAAATTTGTATTTTAAAATGTTCCACATTTGTCTATTAAACGAGCTGTCCAGTTATTACTGATATTTATTTATGTGAAGAAAATTTGTTTTTCTTTATTATTACTTGTGGAATAGAAGTTATGGAGAGAGACATCAGATTTCCACAGATGAAATTAATCAGTTAGCTAGACTTTTCAAATGCTTAAGGAAAAAAAGTATGATGTTTGCGTTATGCATGTTTTTCTTATAGATCAATATGTACCATTGTTTTTTAAAAAAATAATTTCTATGTGTACTCGTTTTGTACAATTTTTTAGGTGATAATGTATGTAGCAAGCCCTACCTATTGTTTTGTTTGAAAATTATTTAAAATGTTTTACTTTTCCTTGTTTGTTTAATAAATTAGCGGTGATTTTATTAATTTTCATGCATCAGAAGTGTAGTAGATCAACTTTTTTTGTGCTGTTTCTTATTACATTTGTGTCATAAAAGCTACGAAAAATTACAATTTTTAGATTTGAAATTGTGTGTTCAAATACCAAGATATATTTTAAATATAATTATAGTATTGTGATATTTATTTTTTAAAGATGAATTTGTATTATAGTTATTAATTGAAAATAATTTCTATAGTATTCATTTCGTTCAGTTTTTAGAGTAGCTATACCTATTATATTTTTGTTGGAAGAATTCCATGGTTACTCCTTACATATATTATAGTGTTGTTCATTGACTTGATTTTATGTATGAGCTTTTTATTTTAAATTAAGCAATTTTTATACAGAAGAACAAATACTTTTATTTATACTTGAAAAACCTGTTAAATTGTAATAGTCTTTTTAGAATGGGGAATTTAAAATATGGTTACTCTTGTAACTTGAAGAGGACCCGAGACATTTACAAATTTGCTTTAATGATTATATTATCTGAACTGTATAATAAAATCTTTTTCTTAAAACTATTTCAAGAAATTAAGGTCAACTTATTTAATGACATCCCAATAAATGTTTAAATACAGATTGTTTGTGAGGAGAGTGCATTACTTATGTAAATAAGTTTATATTAGGGATGTAACTATATATTCAACCACTGTTTAATACGAAAAATATTTTTAAAGAGCCAAATATCAAAGTTTTATTTTTTGAAATAAGAAATTTTTCTTTTTCTCAACTTAACAACTTAGTTTTTTTTTAATACCTAGTAGTTTCTTAAATATTTCCAATGGAAAACTATTTGTTTTTCCCATTTGTATAATAAATTGCTGTCAATATTTTGCTTTTTTCTAAGCATTTATATAGTAGTTTTTTCTTCTTCTTAAGTTTATGTAATAAAGGCTATGAAAGTGATAGTTGATTTCTACTTGGAGCATTGATTAGTTGGCAAGGTTTTAGCGATACTATAAAAGATATCCTAAATGTAATTGTAGTGCACATTCTATAAAGTCCCTAGAGTAATATAGTATTGTTCCAGTGATCTTATGGAAAGATGAATTTCTCGATAACAAATTGCATGTTTTGGAAAATAACTTTTATTTTTACAAAAATATAGATGATTTACTTTTTGAAATCTTAGGAGTGTTGAGAATTTTTGATTTAAAATGTTGAGACAATAATGTATTAACTTTTTTCAGGAATAAAAAGCACTTATAGATATTTGGCAATATTCCTTGCTAGTTTCCCATATATTGATATTAGTCTATCAACTCTTCAAAAATGAAAAACTGGGCAAGTTTTTCTAAAATCAATGAAATTTTTTTTCTAGCTTTAATGATCAAATATTTAAAAAATTAGTCGCAAATTTTACTAGATCATTAAAAATTTTATTGTTAAATCTTTTTAAAAACTAAAATCTGATTTTGAAACTTCACTAGATCATTAAAAAAAAACTTTTATTTTTATTTTATAGATTAGATAATTATTTAATAATTAAAATGTCTAGTTTCGTTATATTGTGTATGTTCTCTTATGGTTTTATTCTTCATTCTAAATCTTCAAACTAGCCATTAAATTTTCCCAGACTATAGGTATGATCCGTTTTAGTTTTTTTTTCTTCTTTTGGCCTCTTCACTCCTTATTTAATTTTTTTCTTAATCTGATGTAACTAATAATTGATTTCCGTATAGTTAAAGACAATAGAAATGACATGTAAGTATTTTAAAATATCATCCATATTCTAATTATTTGGTGTTAATTACATCTTTTTTGACGCAGAACCATTTCTTTTGCACTCCTCCTAATAGACTTATTCCTTCAACAGACAATTGTTTTGTGTATGTAACCTCCCTCGATTAAATTTTGAAAAAGAGTCAGTTTTATAAATGTGTGGATTTTACAAGTGGGTTGTGAATTAATTGCTACCAGGGTTTTTTCCCCCTCATTATGAAGCTACTTTAATTTTTCTTTTGTTTGAAAGATCTTTCGTCATTGCAGCAATTTAAAAATAAGACTGTCTCAATGTGATTAGATGCACTGAAGATAACTCTGATAATGAAGTCTCAGTAGACTCATTTATTGCTCTAATGTGTTTTATTATCGCTTGGTTTGTTTTACTATAAATTAAATAACTGTTTCATCTGAAATTGTTTCAAATAATTTTAGATAAGTAAAGATGGAGAATATACAGAAAAAGAATTGGAAGAAAAAGCTGAAGAAATTCTTGATGAGATGTCACATAACTTTCAGTTTCGAATCATAAGATTTTTTGGATTTGTACTCTCAAAATTTATGAAAAGTGTTTACGGAAAGATATTGGTAGATAAACAAGGCATCAACAAAGTAAATATTTATTTTTAAATTGTTTTAACTATTAGATTAAATAGTGACAATCTGTTCTGTAGTCTTGAGCACAGAACATCACTACAGTTGTACTAAAATGCCAATTGTAGATCTTCTGTATTTTCTGGATTGGAATTATTGAGAGTTTTTAGAAACTCTGATTTAAATTTTTAGTTTAAAATTATAGTTAGTTAAAAAAATTTTTTTTTTGTTGAAACGTTTGGAATTCTGAATTTTTTTAGCTATCTTCTGTGTCATCTCAGTATCCTGTAATTTACTTGCCCACTCATCGAAGTTATTCTGACTTTCTATTGGTCAGCTACATCTGTTTCTACTTCAACCTTCCTGTGCCTGTCATAGCTGCTGGTTTAGGTAATTACATATTTAATATTTTAGTGATTTAATTATCATGATCAGCTCTGTGGCAGAATTTTCTAAAAGCTATCTGCGACAAAACTCTCTAGCACTTTTCTAAGATACTTTTAATAATAACAAACATATATGTAGCTAATTTAAATAACAAAAGCACTGTGTTTAAAAAGAGAAAAAAAAACTGTAATATTTTTTTTAAATTGAACATGTAATAATTTTTTATTCTAATATTATGGGTGATAATCTTGCAGTTTGTTTAGGGGGGGATGCACAAAGTGTTTCCTTTTTTGCATTTAGTGTTTCCTTTTTTGCATAGTCATCACACTAAAAAAATTTATTAAAAATCATGCAGTCCGTAGTAGTAATTGCCAAGAAAAGGATCGACTAAGAAATCACTCGAATCGCACTCCTCAAATACGTGTTTCGTTTCGAGATTAGGTTGCTGTAATAAATAATATTGTATAAAAAATATCTGATTTAAAAACTGAGAAGAAATCGATAGCAATAACTGCCAAATATTGCCTTAAGAAGTAAATACCCAAATGCACGAGACGAATTTTTCATAATGTTCGAAATAAATCGGTATATTAGAAAACCAGTTGAAAATCAATATCAGTAACTGCCAAAAATACAATCAAAACATTGTATCAATTTACAATACTATCCGCTTAAATTGAGCGCGTCAAAAAGTGATTGTCTAAATGTATGATTCAAATATTACGTGTAAATTTATGTAGAAAAGAAAAGAAAAATTTTTTGCTTTTCAAAAGAAAAAATTTTCCGCAAGAACTCTGTAACGTTCTGCGACAATGTCGCCGTGTCGCTGCTATTCTGCCACTGGGATGATCAGAGTGATTAATATTTTATAGGGATTCAAGATTTATTGATCCTTTGAGTTATAAGAGTTTGGGTATGATATTTTCTCCTTCTTACATTATTTTTCTATTTGAAAAGATATACCAATGTCGTTCTATTGTTTATAGAAACATGAAAAGCAACTCACTAAAACCTAATGACAGGGCTCAAAATGAACAGGTTACCTGTTTGTCCACGACCACTTACAGTTGACTTAGACAACCATTAAGCAATTATCATGGGTCCCCCGGACCAGCAATCTATGTTAAGGGATGTTGCGGTACTTTGGCTTTTTGATTTCCACTTTTATGATTTGGTCATAAAATATTGGACCAGTGACTAAATTTTCTTATTTTTCTACCCCTGCATAGCTAGAATGATTATCATAGGAAGAAGACAGTTTGTTTTTAAATGTGTTTGGAAGGTTAATGATTAAAAAAATAATTTTGTGCTTAACATAGGCTACTTTATATTATTTTACTTGTAATTTGGTTATCGTTTGAAAATTGAACACATGCAAACTGGTTAATCAGTTATTCGCCTTCTGCATTATACTCTTCCTACTTTTCTTCATGGCAACCTTTGCTGCATTTGTGACGCTATTACACACTCCTTTCATCTAAGCGACCCTTATATATTATGGTGTTACATATCTAAAGTGACTGTTGATTATGTTTTAATGAGTATTGAATAATGGATGTTATAAATTATACATGATGAGATTTTATTTACTGCTCTATGTCTTTAGAATTGACTTGTAAACTGATTTATTCTTAGAAGAATTGTCTTTCAATCAATTTTGCATGTTTTTCTGTAGAGTTACCCTATTGTAGAAAAATGGTTATTAGAAAGGAAAAGTCATTTTCAAGTATTTGCCAATTCCCAAAAGCATCATAGGGTTTAGATTTTTATCATTTATTGCATTTCTAATGTCTTTTATCTCCCTTTAATCTAGATTTTCTTGGTCTCAAGTATCTGAGTTTTTTACTCAGAGGAGCTGGTGCATTTTTCATCCGTCGCTCATTTGTAGGAGACAGGCTGTATCGAGAAATTTTTACCTCCTATGTTCAAACCCACATTGAAGGAGCCGAATTTCCTTTAGAGTTCTTTATTGAAGGAACTCGCAGTAGGACTGCCAAGTCCTTAGTGCCAAAATTAGGTAAGGATGATGTTCATTTCAACATTGGTTTCGGATTTTGGCATTTAAATTTCACTTATTTTAATTAGATAATGGTAAAATTACAGAAACTCCAAATATTACTGTCGAAATAATATTTGAGAAAAAATATTTTACTTTTAATTTAATTTATCATTAACATTTTTTAGGTTTCAAAATTTCTGAAAAAGGTTACGAACCTTTAATTGATCACGTGGATGCAATTTTAGAATTTCTTAAACCTAACATAATTACTCAGTTGCACTAATTTTTAGAAATGTTAAATATTTACAGATGTTTTATTCCTAAAACAGCTCAAAATTTATCACCATAAAGCAAATTTTTAGAGGGAAATTAAATAAGCCATCTCAAAAGCCAGAAAAACTTTTAGATTAGAGTGGTGATGATGATAAATCATTTTCTGTTGCAAAACAAGCTCTTGCTGATGCAACACTATTAAAATTTCATAACTTAGTTTTTGAACTGATATATTTGATGTTGCAATTGACAGTTCTTTACTGCAATTCACTGGTGATAATTGGGAACCAATTACTTTATTTTCAACAAAATCAAATAAAACTGAAGAAGCACACTTTTAGCAATACACTTATGTCAAATGCTTGAAGATAGACTTTTTTTAATTTTTAACTCGTCAAAAATCTCTTACCTATTCTTTCAAGCTAGTGCCTGAAAAACTTTCTGAACAAGTGTGTCACCTTGTTTTTATTTCCCAATTTTCAACTGATGTTCACCACATTGATGGTAAAGTAAACATATTTAGCTGACTTCTTATCCAGAATTGAAATAGATAACGTTTCTAAAGAGTTATATTAGATTTTAAACAAATATCTTGTGCTCAACTGAATTGCAACTAATTCCTATCAGTAAGCATTATTTAAAAACACTATTTTTCCCTGGAATATGTAACAGTATATTGTGATTTATCCCCAAACATACCACAATCATTAATTCCTGATTCTTTTCAATCTTAAATTTGACATATTCACAATTCTCACCTAAGAGTTTTATCAACATCTAAATTAATGACAAAACAATATTTTTGGCCAGAAGTTTATAAAAAAAATCTTTTCCGTCATATATAATTGTCAACATTCCAAAGTACTAAATCTTTCATAGGCACTTTTGCTCTGCCAGGTGAGGTGCGCGAGGTTTGTATACATTCATAATGATTTAACCAGCCTGATCTGTAGTTCATAATTATTGCATGCTTGTTTTAATCAGATGGCCAGAAGCAGAAACAAAAGCACTATATTCATAATTGGGTTGTTCATCTCGGCCCTCCTGTGACCTACAGATGGCAAAAATTTTGTCATGTTGAACTGAGGAAGCAGCCACAAATTATACTAAAGTGTATCTTGTCTATTCTTCTGGATATGTTTTTGGAATTTTATGACTCTTGAATAATATTGTATTAAATAAAACACTGAAATTTTCTTATAAAACTTTATAATGGGATTGGGGGGGGGGGGCTTATTAACTATTTTTAAGGTGAAGAAATCAAATCTGGTATCATAGAAATAAGTTGACTCAAAGTTTAAATTGTTCTTTTTATTCAGTTTTTTTTAAAAATGATTTCAATCCAGCTGACAATTCAAATTGCATAAAAATTTTAAAAATAATAAACTGTAAACTATTTTTTTTAACGTTTAGTTTCATTCAAAACTAGTGAAATACTTTAATTAAAATATTAAACCAAGTTCCAGTTTTCAAAATAATAATAAATCTTGGGATTAGCTATTAATAAGAAATTATTCCAAATAAGTTTTTAAACAACTAGAGAAGAATGTTACAATTTAAAGTGGATTAACTCCAAATGTTTAATAAAGACTATATCTATTCTGAAAGACTATTCAATTAATATTTTATTTAATATAATAGTTTCTTTAAATTGTAATTTTTACTATAGTTTGATTCTTAATTTTGCAGACCTGTTTCCGAAGTTTTGATACCTTTCAAAATTCAGCCTTTTTCCAAAACTGCTATGCAATAATAAAACCATTTTGTATTTTATGTTTGGTTGAACCAATTAATTCAGAACTAAGTTGTTTTTTAATCTGCTCTAAAATTTTGTGTTAGAATGTTGAAATCCTTGAATAATGAATTTTTGCTTTTTTTTCCCAAGGAATGCTGCAAACTATTTTAGAGCTTTATTTTTCCTCTAAAGTACCTGATATCACTATTGTACCTATCAGCATCACATATGATAGAACACTGGAAGAAAATCTTTATGCATACGAGTTGCTTGGAGTTCCAAAACCAAAAGAATCTACTAAGGTATCTAAATTCAAATTTATTTCTTTGTTTAGTTTCAAATTGAAGAAAATAATCAAATTTAACATTAATTATTTTTCAGAAAATATTCTGGAAATAAAATCTATAGTCCTACTTACATTAACTTTTGAGATCTAAATTATATTAATAAAATTTTTTATACAAAACCATAGTTTAAATTAAATGTTTGTTTATAAGGGAAAAAAATCCTTTAAATGACTTAATTTTCCATTACAGTGACCTCACTTATACACCACCCCTTTTACATTTATACGACGGTTTTCAAAGGTCCCTGCTCATTATATAAGAAAATAATGATAATTATCATTTGTTTTTTCTTCGCTCTGAAAATAAATAATTCAATTATGCGTCTGCATTTTTCTTAGAATAGCCACAAATTTTTTTTTCTTTAAATAAAAAAAAAAACTCACATTTTGTTTTAGAAAAAAGTTTTTAAGTTAAAAATTTTCACAAATAAACAGTCTCGTTACAAATAAAATGAAATATGTTGCTGAATCCAATGGAATAGTAGTTCATTTTTCTTCCACTTGCAACTTTTTCACCTTTGTTGTTTCTAGGAAGGCATTTTTTCTACTATTTAGTATAGGATGTTATCTGTTACACCCCCCACATTGAAAACCCATTCATCTTCAGGGAAATAATCTTTGCTCAAGCTGAGCTGTTAACTTTACTCCCATGCTGTTATCTAACAAAAGGACACTTGGAATACTGTGGTTGCAGTCAGATAGTATAAATAAAAAGTGATCTGTTGAATGTCCCTAGTAATCAAGCAACCTATTGTGCAGCATGTTATGTCACCAAGAATTTCTTTACACTTTAAAAATTGTATCATTTCTCCCTTACCACCAAAAAACATTTAGTTTTTGGTTAAGTTTTAGCGATAACAAAGATGATGATGTGCCTAACGGTGTTTATTTTTGGTTTCCTTTTTTTAAAAGCCCTTAAAGGTGCTTTTAAAAAGTGCTTAATTTTTCCTTTTCCAAAGTGAGATTTTTTCTTAACCATGTTAATTTTCATTACAAATTATGCAGAAAGACATTGTTCTATTCAACGTTTTCACTAATTCAAGCCCAATTTATTTTTGGATAACCGTCGGTTTGTGGCGTATGAAAACACCAATCGTTTTACATGTTTGATGAAATACTTGCGGATCCGCATGTGTGTATACTGAGCTGGATTCAGTGGGAAGGATTTTTGGCTTCTCGCTCGTAACTCTGTTGCATTTTGCAGGAGATTTTCAGTTTCAGGCTTCATTTTCCATCTTCTGAAATTTAACTGAAAAATCTCTCGTATTTTTGCTGAGTACAGGGACCCACTAAACATTGCTAACTTTTTTCTCTGATAATGATAGAAAATTTTATTTCTCTTGTTAATTTTATCATTGGTGACTCACCAGTTTTCGTCACCGGCAAGCTAATGGCCTTCTCGAGATATTCTATTTATAGATTGGTACCCTAATCTTTGAACTTGACTTGGGGATCATTCACTTAATACGTATTTTTATGTGGGTCCCAAAGCAGTCAAGAATCCCAAAGCTTCATCTCAAAATTTCCATCACCCTTTTATTCATGAAGATTAAGAATTAATTCAGAATTTTAAGCGTAATATTTTTACTGTAATATTATTATACTGTATTATAATTATTATACTATTACTATTAATTATTTACTATAATATTACTACATATGTAATATATACTATTAATTTTTACTATGCACTATACCACCAATTGCATAAAAATTTTGTAAACTTTTATTGTACTTTATTCTTTTTTTTTTGCTTATTACTTTTTATCAATTATTATATTATTACTTTTAAAATTTTCAGTATTAAGTTGTTTTACGAGAACTCAATAATATTTAGAGCCGAAATTTTAAAAAAGTATGAAGTGAGGTTCTTTTAATATTTTAAATGCAGCAAAAATTATGTTTAGTTATATGAAAAAATTCCAAGTTTGTCATTCCTAAAAACTTTAATTCATCTCTTAATGATTTTATTTAAAAACAATTGATACAAAAATTCAATTATCTCAAATTTCTTAAATATTAAGAATGCTGGGAAAAAATGTTGAGCTTCATTACTCATTGTATTTGCATTTCAAAATTATTAAAAAATTTTTTTTTAACATTTCATTAAAGAAATTTAAATACTGAACCAAGTAACTAAGTTTTTTATGTTTAATGTTTGTTATAATTACTTATATGCTGGTTGGCAGAATATGTCTAATGATGTTGATGAATGATGTTTTGAGGGCAATTCAGGGGGCCAAAGAAAAATTTTCGGTCTAAAAAAATTCCTAGAAATTTTTTTATTATTGAAAAATGTATCGCTCTGCAAATTTTTCCTTGTTAAAAAAGCATTAAATGTAAATTTGTGTATTTAGTTTAAATTCCTTAAGTTTGTGAGTGGGATATTTTTATTTCTAACAATTTTTAACAAATGTTAGTTTATTCAAGAATTCTGTTAAATCGAACAATTTATTTTCTTATATAAACTTCACTTTCCAAAAAAATTTTAAAAAATTTATTGTACTAATAGAAAATTTTTAAAAGTTTTGGCAAGATTTCGATCAAAGAAAAAAAAAAAAACTTTGTTCTGAGGAAATATTAGGGATTGAGAATTTTCTGCCCTCCTGCTTATATGTACAGGAATATTTCCAATAAATCATAAATATAATATATTCCCTGATAAGTAAATTAATTATAATTTATGAAAAATATAAATGTTAATAATAATTTTTAAATTAATCAATTCAACCATCAATAATTAGTACAGTTATTACAATAAATTTCCTAATTACATGTTATTTTATTATGTTATAATAGTTTAGTAGGTCAACATTCTAGTTTATACAGCTGATCATCAATCCGAAGAAAATGAAATGAACTTGGAGTACGGGGGGCTTCAAAACTATTTTTTTTTATCCCTTGCTTTGGAAAAAAGAGGAGTTAAAATGAAGTAAATTAAAACTGATTTTACATATAAAGAATAGGATGATTGTTAAAAGTTTTTTTTTATAAGATAATTGTTTTTGTATTTTTACTTTTAATAATTACGCAAATTGGATAAATTGCAATTTGCCGCATTTTTATTTATAATTATTTAATATTTTCTACACCAAAATTTGTGTTTTTGACAGTAATTTTCTAAACAAAAAGAGTTTTAAGTTAAAATATTTCAAGAACATAATTGATGAAACACTTGTAATTTTTCATGTATGTTAATTTAAAAGTATTTTATATTTATAATAGCTAACAATTATACTTACACCAAAATTTTGGGCTTTTGACGATTGTCAAAAACTATGTCAAAAGTTTTTTTTTTTACATGCAAGTTAAAACCTTGATTTATAACTGTCAATTGATAAAAACTTTCAACCCTGCATAATTTTAATTTTTTAAAGTGCTTAAAAATGTTTTTAAGTGCTTGAAAATTGGTTGAAAGGTGCATATTTTTTATTGTAAAATATGGGTACACACCCTGTTACAATTTTTTTCTTTGTATAGCTATAATAAATACCAAACATTATAAATGTTAACATTTATTCTTTAAAAATAATTTTATTCACACTCTCATTGCAATTTATGTAACGTTTTAGAACTTTGAATGATTTTTCACTTGTGCGTCTCTTTCACTTAAGCGCTTTGTTCCCTTAGACCAGTGGTTCCCAAACTTTTTGACCCATGGACCCCTTTTTATAGTCAAAACTTGCCCACGGACCCCTAGTGAAAAACTGCATATATGTACGGTATAAAAATTATAAATGAAAAAAAAAACAAACATTTTGTTGAAGAACTATTTATTGAAATTATATCTTTTGTTTAAAATAAAATAAAAATATTAATCACTTGGATGAACTTGATGAGATTTTAAGAGTGTATTTATATCCGGCTCAATGTTTGTGAGCACTAATTTCTAATCATTTATTTATTATTATTTTTTTTGTGACCAGGTTCATTACGGCACTGAAACTGAGAGAACAATATCCTCTTCCCAAGCTTTGTTTATACAGAAAAAGTTTTGCAACAAACGCAGTTTTACGATTTTAGTTTTGATTAAATTTAATTGTTCATCCTTTAGTTTCAAATTAGTTTCGTTATGTTTGGCAAATGTACTGAAAATACATTTGCTGCAGCTTGTTTTAAGTTAGCCAGAAAACCTCGGTATCTTCCTACCATTGCCGGAGCACCGTCAGCAGCTACAGAAATGATATTAGTCAAGGGTATAACTTTTGATTCAGTCAATAGCGTTTCACCTTTCGTATCGCTTTCCAAACATTTAGCAAATAACAATTCTTGGTAAGAATTTTATTCTTTTACTAATCTTACATAAGCTAAAAGTAAAAGCTTCGTTTCCTGGATAAGTGGACTCCTAAAATTCAGATATTTTTAAGTACTCACATGAAGAATTTTCTAGACACTGAGATATTTTGTCAATCCTTTTTTGTACATTATTATTACTCCATGGAATTCTTTTTACAACGTTGAAATTTGGTTTGTGCAACCCGGTGAGTATTATCTCACTTACAGCTAGTAAAATAAGTTCTTCAATAGTGTGAGGCTTTTCGGACTTTGCAATCATGTAATATATAGAAACATGCGAAACTATGAGAAACATGGAATCCATCGTCACCTCGCTTAGATGTTGTCCCTATAAGTTGTTGCAGTGACAGTGTTTTCGGATATTTTTCTTTGACTATTTGAAAAATAGTTACATCTTTATCTTTTTTGTCTCTATGGATTTTAATCAATTGTTCGTTAAGCTTGGAATGTTTAATTGAATCACTTGTTACAGTTTTATTACATAGAAGACACATAGGAAAAGTACTATTTCCTGGTGAGGAAATAAAGACCTACTTCAAATATTCGACACTGTATTTTCGGCGTTTTTTATTAGACTCATTCATACTGTTATCTTTTAAAAAGGGAACAAAAGGTATGAGAAAATTTGTAAATCAACTGTTTAATTTGTAACAAACCACTGTTAATAATTTTAAGCACCCACCTTTATTTATAGTTTACTTAGAACGCAAAAATTGCTACGATTTTATTTATCTTAATTTCCATAATAATAAAAACCAATCACAATTTTATTATTTTATATTAAACCTCATGCGGACCCCCTGACATAGTTCAGGGACCCCTAAATCAGTTTTTATTTTTCAAGGACCCCCTGAATGGTACCACGGACCCCTGAGGGTCCATATGGACCACTTTGGAAAACACTGCCTTAGACCGATGAATAAGTGATAATTCACTATTCAAAATTTTCCATACAAATCTTTATAATCTTGAGTTTAATTGCTAATGTGAGTCTGTGTTCTTTAAATAAATCTATGTGATGAGTAATTTTTAATGTTTACGTATTGTTCTTTTGTAAAATATATTTGTAAAATAAATTATTGTGAGTAAATGTAAAGGTCATATGGT
This sequence comes from Parasteatoda tepidariorum, assembly GCF_043381705.1. Lineage (NCBI taxonomy): Eukaryota > Metazoa > Arthropoda > Arachnida > Araneae > Theridiidae > Parasteatoda > Parasteatoda tepidariorum. Next base: position 1,812,259 of record NC_092213.1, read on the forward strand.
CTCTAAAATTTAAAATATAACAGACTACTGTGTATTCCATGTTATGCTAGTTTTAAAAATTATTTAAAAAATGCAACAAAAAGAACAAATTATAATTGAAAGTTACTATGTTTTTTAGTCTTATTAAATATTACATTATGTATACTACAGTCAAAATCATAAATANCTTACTGAAGGTTAGAATTGAAATGAAAAGGCCTCCTTAGGTATTCTTTGGCCAAGCTACAGTCAAAATCATAAATAGGAATGAAGTGCTTTTTTGAATTTTATTTTTCAATTTATTTATTTTTTTCTACTGTCAGCGTAAACAAATTTTCATTGCATTTGTTGATGATTTCGAAATACAATACTTATGAGAAAGAAGCATTGAAAAATATTCAAAATTCATTTAAAATATTCTGAATTTTACATGGATTAAATCATTAGTACTAAAACAAAGCTCTACTTCACTATTTCATAAGTAGCACATTTTTAGACCTGATAAACCCATTATTTTGAAATATTTTTTATTTATGTCCTATATTTTTTATGCTCCTTTAAGTTAAAATTTGTATTTGTTCAATTTAAAAAAAAAATACATAATTTTAAGTGGATTGAAAAAAAGCAATTGCAAATTGAATGCTGCTAAGTAATGATACAGTAGGGAACCGATTATCGGGAACGATCGGGACCATCGCTATTCCGGATAACCGATTTTTCCGGTTTTCTGAATCGCTACAAAAAGCCGTTTTTTTATTGTTAAACACAACTAAAAAAAAATTTTTTTTTTGGAAATAATCTTAAAAATAAGAAAAAACGATGGAGTAATGCACTAATGATTATTTCCAAAATGATGGTAAGGTAAACATCTTTAAAAAAAGAACGAAAAATCCTAAAATCTAATGAGGAAAAAATTTTTTTTTTAAAAAATGGCGGGAAAATTTATCGAATTTTGTTCCGGCTTTTTGGTTTTCTGATTTCCGGATAACGGGTTCTGTACTGTAATAAAAAATGCTGAAGTATAACATTTGTCATGCATACTAACAAACAAAACGAATTACATGCATTAATATAACACATGCATTAATTAAGCATTTTAATATAAAATTTTTGTTCGCAGCTTAACACTTAAGTTAAATTGTTAAGTTGCATGCATTTAATTGAAATGTAAAGTAATGTGTAAGCATATTCAAAATCTTCAAATAATATTTTTTATCATGTTGAAGGAAGGTAGGTATTTTTGAATTGTTTATTGTTCAATTGTTTATAGAAATTAAACAATTTTGCACTTGAGTACTGAATATCTCTATAAATACTAGTGCTAATGCAAATCAATACTTTTGCATTTTAATTAGATATACTTTAAATTTTATTTAAAAAAAATTAAGAATAGGAGAAGTGAAGATAATTTGTTTAAGTGTATTTCAAAATATGTAACACAATGAAAACTTTCTAAACTTACATTAAAGGTACTAATTTAACCTGCTTAACTCGTCACCTCACTGTAATGTATCTTTATTTGAGAGCAAATGTATCCTATCCAAAGAAAACAATGTTTTCAACCTAAAGACTATTGTTTCATTGATGGCATTGGGATATAGGGTAGTAAATTTTTTAATTAGAATCTTTCAATTGTAAATGTTTTAACACATCCATCTGAATCATGTAGCTGAATGTTTTTTTTTTTGTAGGGTTTAATTAAAGCCAGAAAAGTGATGTCTGATTATTTTGGAAATGTTTATGTGAAGTTTGGGGATCCTCTATCCCTCAGAGAGCACTTTTCTCTCTATGACAGAAGTATTCATAACCTCCATCCAAGGTATGCCTTCTTATTAGTTAAGTAGTTACACAGAAGAGCAGTTGCAATCTTGTTTACCACATCATAAGGAACTGCAATAGGTGTGCACTTTTATTTATCAAAATTATCTTTTAAAGTTCATTTTGTGTTTTGCGATAATTATTGTTGGAAATGAGCCAGAAACAGCTGCTTTGTCATAGTTGATTGCCAAATAATGAAATTACAATAAAGTAGATATTCCAAGGTCCATTGGAATGCGATTTTCTACACAAATAATTACAAGAAAACATGAGATAAACAAAAGTAACGTTTCAAATGTAAACAGCCACTGTTTTTTTATTGGCATTTTTCCATCCTTATGATGTGTTCTACTTCCCGTCAAAGTTTGTAACTGATGTACTGAATCACCCTGTATATGTTTTTTATAAAATGTTCACTAAATATTAATACAGTCGGACCTCTATTTAACGAAGTCGCTAAATCCTGATAATAAGTTTGTTAAATGGAAAATTCATTAAATGGAAAATTACCTTTTGAAATGCTAAAACAGCACAAAACAAGTTTTAAATTCATAAACACTAGACATAATTAAAATAGCAATTGATACACATTTATCTTGTACACTAGTATCTACTGTTTATTTTATATTTCTTAACCATAAAAGAAATCAGCATGGAAAGTAAGAATAGAGCAAAACATTATCCAGTGTTACACTTTCATGCCACATACATTTTCAACTAAAAAAAGATAAATTAATGTATAAAATTATAGCTGCTTTTATATAAAAGTAATTTTAAACGTATATTACCACATACGTTCTTAAGTTTAATTGCTACTGATAAAATCCATTAATTTTGTCTGAGTTTTTCGTTTGAAATGCAAACANGCAAACAAAAATGGATTTTACAGCTTTCTTTAATAATTAAGTGGCTGCGAAAATCAATTCAAGGTCATTTCCCCCATAAAATGCATTAACAAGTTTGAAATGTTCTGAAATATTTTGGGAAATAGGGAAAGTGAATCTCGAAGTAAAGTTTGTTAAGCAGAAAATTCACTTCACTGTTTGGAAGTTATTTTACAAAGAAATTTCCAAAATGTTCTTGGTTCCTCGAAAAAAATTGCAAAATAGAGAAATTCGCAAAAGGGAAGTTCATTAAATAGTGGTCCGACTGTATTTGTTATAAAATATAGCTTAATTATTTGAGTTTGTTATAAAGTAGAAATTAAATACTTAAATTTACTACTCGTTATTCATCTGGGCCCGTGCTAAGCATCTGCCACCTCGCCGATGGCAATAAAATCGAATAATAATGTGTTTTGAAGAAAGTATTGGTGTAAATGAATTTTTCTAAACATATCAGTATTTTTTATTCGGTTACAGTAATTTTCGACAGATGAGCCGCATAATCAATTAGAATTGGGTTCAAATAATATAAGTCTGAGAAAACTGCCGTAAAGGAATTTTCTCTGGTAAAAAAATTAATCACAAATTTTTAAGATTTGCATTTGGCGAAAACTTCAGATATTTCGGTAATTTACTGGCTAATAATTTGAAATCCTAAGCGTGGGCCCTGATTAATGATGTATTAAAATGTTGTATAGTTTAAACTACAGGGATGTGATTCTTTCGCGGATTTCCGCTTTTTTTCTGATTTTTCCATTTTTTCCGCTAATTTCCGCGGAATATTTTTTTTGAACAAGTTAAAATATTTTATGAAGAATTTAATATTCAGCAGAGTGAAAGTATTGAAGTCCTCATTCCTCCCTCTGAAGTTTCGCTAAAAATCATTTCCTTGGGATAAAACTGACCTTTATACAGGGATGAGATTTTTTCGCTTTTACCTCTCGAATTTCAGCCTTTTTATCAATAATTCCAATTCTCTAAAAGTTTGGTTTTTTTTTATAAATATCCCGCTTTTTTTTTTGAAAATTCAAATAAAATAATTATATTTATTTACGATTTTCAAAGATAAACAGAAAATTCAAACTACGTCCTAGCTGCTAACTCTTTATATCTATTTTCTCCGCTATATGCTATTATTCTAGCAATATCTATTTTCTCCGCTTATACGTACAGAAAATAAGATTTTCCGTATTTTTATCCGCCCGCCGGTTAGCTCGTATTTTCGCAATTCAGACGTCGCTGCTTCCTGTATTCTGGCGTAAAAGTAAACGAGAAAAAAAATACAGGTGGATTTGCTGTGAAAATATTTATTTGCTCATTCAATTAATCTTGCACATTTTTATTTATTATGTCTAAGCAAAAACAATACAAACAAGCCTTTTAGAAATCTCAAGTTCAGACTCTGCAAATATCTCGATTCATATTCACGGGATTTTAATATCAAACATCGATTTTCGCATTTACCTGATTTAAAAGTTGAACGCTGCAATTCTTATTCAGGCGATTTAAATATTGTACATTGCGATTTTTATTTACGAGATTTAAAAATCCTATATTGCGATTTGTATTTACGTGCTTTTAAAACCCTATGTAGTTATTCGTATTCACGCGATCTTAAAATCCAATGCCGTGATTCGTTTTTGCGGTTGTAATATCAAACATTGATTTTCGTATTTATACGTGCTTTAAAAATTAGACATTGGGATTCCTATTCGCGCAATTTTAAATTATGCATCGTGATTCGTATTAATGTGATCTAAAAATTACGCATCATGATTTGCATTTTTGCATTTTTTAAATTCAATATAGAGTTTCATATTCACGGGATTTAAAAGTCTCATATCGGGATTCATATTCTCTCAATTTAAAATCAGGCATGTGATTCATACTCATACAATTTTAAAATTTATCATCGGGATTTATAATCACATCGTTTACAAGTTTAAAAATCGCATTTTTTTGTCAAATTTTTGTGTATATATATATATATATATATTGTATATTCATTCTTGTATTTCCTCTTTTTTACTTTCTGACTACTCTCATCCCTGAAACTAATAAAATGTAGTGTAGTACTAAAATTGTCATTTTTTGTGTATACTTATGTATATTTTATTTTAAATAGGAGTTTATCTGTACCAGTTAAAAAAGAACAAACGCTGTGTGGAGATTTAGCAAATGTCATCATACGTTCGCATCAATCTAACTTAATTATTTCACCTTTTCCCATTATATGCCTCGTTATAGGCCAACCTGAGGTGACAAAATATGGTGGGATTCTCTTTGATACTCTTCTAGATTATACCCTTTGGATGCAAGATCTTTTAAAAAGGAGTGGTACCTATATTCACACGGGTAAGTGTTTCTATAACATTTCTTATGACATGCTATTATTGTATTTGTTTATTTTGTTTAACAAACATCTTTGATTTTCCTATTATATTTTAAACAACGCTATTTAAATTTTACCTTTCTTTATAAAAGTGTTGGCAGCAAAAAACATTGGCTCTGCAACTAATCAGGTCTGTTAGTTGACAATATTTAGACTTAACTGTTTACACATAGTGATGTTTTACAATTAGTGATGTTTTATTCATTTATCATTCCAATAGCCTTTGAACAAGCAATTGGAGTATATTAGAAACTTTGATCTGCGAAGCCCATAGTTTAACTATTTGAAATATTGATGCTAATTTTAATAAAATATTTAATTTTTAAATTGCAGTAATATTTTTTTATCCAAGGTTTTTTTACACTTTTTTTATAACCAAGTTTCGTATTTTTTGCATATTTAAGTCTATATAATGGTTGTCTTGATTAGGAATTCAATAATAAATTAACATTTAACAGGAGACCATTTACTAATTTACATATGTAATATGATTTTATGTAACTGATTCTTTTCTACTTTGTTCACAAAATTTCTTTATTATAAGGTAGAATTAAATAGTATTGAAAACATATTTTTGACATTAAGACTAGTTAAAAATCAAAAAAAAAAAAAAATTCAGTTCTCTTTTTGTATTTTTATTTTTTTTAAAATTTTCTTTTTTTACTTCTAATAAATTAAGTAAATTTTTATAGTCCCCCCCTCTTTTTATTGTCATAATTATTTTAAAGGTCTCGATTCTGATATCTAAGGCATAATAAATCATCCTAATTATTGATGTTTACATTTATGTTTTAAATCAATTATTTCCCTTTTTAGATAATAAGATTATTTAAATTTTTAGTTTAAATCTTAACATTGATATGTTGAATTTTCTTTTCTTGCTATTGCTTAAATTTTTTTAAAGTCTTTGAAAGAAATCCATTTTAGTTTAAATATCATTTCATTTTTATTTTTGAAATTTTTTTTAAACTTTTTCTTTATACAGGTTACAGGCTACAAAACTTAAAAACTAACCATCTAGTAATCCTCTGTATGTCAAGTAAAAAATAAATATTTAAATATTAAAATATAATTAAATAATTTATTTTTACCTAATATATAAATAATTTATTTTTATTGAAAATTGCGAAAATTGTTTCATGTTTCGAAGTCTAGTTTAATTCATTCAAAAGTCATAAAATACCTTTTATTACGATCCATCTTTTCTTAATATCAAAATCAAATTCTCCTTGTTATGCTTTAACAGGAAATATTTTTGAAATTGAAATTTTTTAATTTAAAATCAAAAATTTAGGAAAAGCTTAGGTGCTTGCCATCAAAGTCATTTAACGTTTTATTTAATCTGTTTATTATGAAGGTTCCAAAATACTAATTTTATAGCATAATGCTTCATTCGGCTTCTTTTAATCGTGATTTCTTTTGTAGGGGAAAAAAGTTTATACCATTCTGTGTCTGAGCAGCTTGAACTTCATTCTAACATTCTTCAGGTGACCAATTCATTCATCTCACTCAAAGAGGGTGTTGTCCAGTGTCCGTCACCCACATCCAGTATATCACGACTCACTGACGCCAGCATCAGGTCTGCTATTCCGGCAATGTTTGCCTATCATTATGGCAACCAAGCCCTACAGCTATTGGTCAATATTTGCATGGTTTGTCTAGCCGTGATGTGTGATGAACAGAATGTTCATTTAAAAGGTAGCATTTTATTGATACTGTTGTGTGTATTGCCTCTATATAGAAATGGGTTCAACCGAATTTTTATACTGTTAATGGGTCCTCATTAAATTACACATTCCTAGAAAAGCATGAAATATTCTTTCTTCTCATGAATGAATGTGTGTTTAAATTTCTTTGATACCATTACGATTGAAAGTTCGAGATGCGTTCTTTTATGTTGTAGTAAATGTGTAAAAACGGAAATATTTTTTTTATCTAAAGTACACAATGATTTTACTTTAAAAAAAAACCTTCAAAAATTTATCAGGCTTTAGTTATCCCTTCATAGAGTTTGCTTTTTCAGGTTAAGAGAAGATTGTGATGCGTCCCCTTAGAGATTCTCCTTTTTTAAAAAAAATAAATGTTTGGTCTAAAAAACTGTTAAGTATGGGGGGGGGGGGAATTGTGTCATGATTAGAACAAAAATTGTATTTGTACATTACAAGAATTATAAAAAACTAGTATGTCTCTAATTATATATAAAAATGTAATGGTGGTGTTGCAATATTCGTACATTTTTAGTGGCCGAAAATCACGATAGGGTCCAGTTTTTCCACTTTAATTTTCATATACTTTTTGTTGTTATCAGAATGAAATTAATAAAAATCATATATTTGTTGTTTTCCTCTAAAATATTTTTATATCCCTAATTTAAATACAATATTTATTTTTCTAATACTGTTACGCTTTATTGTTTTCTGAATAACAAGTTTTAAACTAAAAGAATTTTTCTTTATAACAACGTAATTCTATGATATTACCTTATTATGCTACATTTTATGATTAGCATAGTTGAATGGGTGTTTAAACTAAACTGTTTTGTGATTATTATTTTTTGGTGTAAATTCCATTAATATGCTATTATAAATTACTGTTGAAGAGATTTATTTCATGATTTAGGACTTAATGATCCACTTGATCAAATTTTATTCAATATATCAGCCTGTCTAGTAACAAAAATATCAAATTACAGTTATAAATTTACCAAATTTGCTATAACAATCAACCTTTTAATTTAAAAAAAAAATTATTATTAAGCTAAACTATTAATATTCATTAATTGATCTTAATAGTATCACAAGGAAAATATAGTCAAACGAGACATTTCATACTTTTTTCCAAGCAAATTTGACTCAAAATAAGCATTAATTAAAAAAAAAATAAAATAATAATTTAGTTGTGGAAAGCGGGCCATAAACGTCAGCAAGCAGAAATTTTAAGTGCATATGCTTTAAGTGAATAATTTAAATTAAAAGAAAAAAAAAACTATTTTTGTGCTTGGAAGCAACTATTATAGCGGAGCAATCATCGGGGTTGGTGAGAAACAAACTATGAGCTTAGATCCCTAGTTACATTAAAAAACTTAAATTACATATGAACATAATGAAATTAATTTGACATGACTTTTGGTACTTACAACATATTTGGTTTCGCTTTTTTAAGATCTTAGTTAATTCTTTTAACTGAAAATGCCTAGTTTCATTTTTTTATCTTATTATTTGTTAACATTTTTATAATTTTTTATTATATTTTTAAATCTCGTTTATTTATTAACAGTAACAACAAGGGCAAGAAGTGCAATGACCACAGGCAACATATTATTAGCACTTTCAGTATATTTTATTCTATCTGGCTCATTGAACCAACAAGACGTTTTAATATTCTTTTCTTTTTTTTTTAAACCAATATCTCTAAGGATTCTTCAGTTTGTTAAAATTGACACTTAAAACATTTTTAAGGGGAGGGATTTGGATTTTTGTTATTTGTGATATTTTTTATTTTAAGTTATAACTATTTAATTAAAGAATTACAGAAAGGCCTCCAAAAAATACATTTGTAAATCAAAAAGTACTAAAAAGCTGTATTTTCTATAAAAAATTCTCTCAGCCTTAAAAAACTTGGATGAATCTGGAAAGAAAATATCAAGATAAATTAAAGCTACTTTTCTGTAGAATCTTGTTTCAAACATAAGTGCATGCGAAAAAAAGTAATATATTATAGTAATATGTTTATGCTTTCATCATATTTTTTTACATAATTAATTTGTGTTTATACTATCAGTTTAGTGAAAAAATAAAAAGAATATAACTCTTCTATGATTTAAAAACTATTATTTTAACATAAACATTAGGATAAAACCACAGTTTTGTATTTTAAATTTATGGTTTAAAAATTAATAATCATAGAAGTGTTTCTTACTTTTTATTTGGAATTTTGAAATTTTTTGTTTTGTTTTTATTTTATAATTTTGGTTTTCAATTTTCACAGGTGATGTCTTCTTGAAATATGAAATTTTAAGAAAATTACTTCGTCGTGAATTTGTGTTTAGTAGAATGTCATCAGAAGAGGTATTTTTCTAATCTAAGTGTTTATATTTGTCATCAGTATTTTTTTAGTGATTTCTAGATTTCTTAATTTTAAAATTTATTGTTTATTTTATGATAAAATTTCATTTAAATTTACTAATAGCCTTTTTTTGGCATTTTTTTTGCTATTTAAAAGCAAAATGACTATTTTCTTTTGTACACACTTATTAATTTGGGTATTAAATTCAAAGCAATCTTTCTACAAATTTCTTTTATGCTGATTATTAATCATTACTCAATAAGCTATATTGAAGCTAATTTTATTGTTTGAAAAAAAAATTTATTTCTGAAATATTAATTAAATATTTCATGTTGCTTTTTCAGTGAATTTTTGGTAAGTTCTCCTTCTATTTCACTAAAAAGAGTCAAAAATTTCATCATCTTAATGTCTTTCAATGATGAATAACGATTGCAATCAGAATTTTTAACATATCAGAACAGTCCCTTAGCTGTTCCCATGTTAAACAGTTTCCCTTTCTAGAATTATTTAAAATGCATATTTAAATATAGTATGAGCTAGAAGAAATAAATTTTGAAAAGTAGTTCATTATTGCATTTCCATTACTTTTTTTAAATTTAATAATCCATTTTTTCCACGATCCATCTGTTCCAAAATAATTATGCTGCTGATCCATCCCTGACAGTGTCACATGAACAAATTAGTAAGGCATTAGTATAAGTCTTGTCATCGTTAAAATAAAATATGTAAAAATGACTGAATCAGAGAATAATATTTTTAAAACATTGTGCGTAAAACTCATTTCCTCCCCAGAAACCCTCTGGTTTATCACATATGTAATATTTTTGTTTTGTCATAGGAGTATATTTTTATTTGTATCACCTTATTGCAGATGGTGTTCTATGTGTTTTAATCGTATGATTGTATAGTATGATATAATGTGTTTTAATAGATGAAGTATAATGTGTTTTATTTAATTTGTAATGAATTGCATTGATTTAATCTTGCTGCTTTTAATATGGTATTATTTTTGAATTATTTCATCACTCTTAATTAGTATTATTTTTGAATTAAAGATTAATCGTTAATTAGTTGAGTAAAATAATGTTACTACCTCTTTATGTTATTCATGTGATCAATTTTGAGTCATTATGTTCTGAACTTAACTATATTTAAATATCTTGTTTTTACAATACATTGTTCAAAAAATTTTTTAAGCAATTGTTTATTAGAATAATTATATATTTTTTTAATGATTGATATTTACCTGGATTAATTATTAATTTAATTATTTAATGTTTTACTATTTTATTCATTATATAAGCAGTTACCCTTTTAAGCTGCTTTCTCACGGAAATTCCATGGGCATGGGAAGGACCTTCACTAATCTTTTGTATTTGGAATTTCTTACCTCCTCAAGTCTTTAAACTCACTGTCAACACCTGAAATGCTGTTACCTTCAGTTAACTTGATCCTTTTGTCAGTAAAACTCGAAAATCTCTAGAACATTCAATTTGTAGTTGACGTCTCCTAATCTTTTAACCCCTTTTTAAACTTTTTTTTTTTTTTTTTTTTTTTTTTTTTTTTTTTTTTTCNTACCTGATTTCGATTCGGCACATGGTTGCTCCTTTGCCAAGCAGTGTTGTATTCCTTGCCAATTTTAAGAAGCAATGTTTTTCCTACAATCTTGTCACACTGTATTTTTTTTGTTTNTTTTTTTTTTTTTTTTTTTTTTTTTTTTTTTTTTTTTTTTTGGTGATGCTATATATTTTTTGCAAGAACTTATCTGACAACATAGTTGCTGTGCTTCAGAAATAATGTTTTGTGGCTATAAAAAATTTGTGTTGTGTGAATCATATGTTTAAGAAATAAAATGGATAGCTTTTTTTGCAGAGTTGTGATCACTTTTATTTAATGATTATGTTAGATATTTGCTGTGGGTGAGTAAAGACCTTTCTTTTTATTAAATAAGAATGTATTTTTTTTCCAGCGAGGACTCAGGTTTTGCAATTACTACCATTACTGATTGTGATTTTAAAATCCTAACCTTTTTTAATCTTTTCTCTCAGTTAATTATTATTTTGTAAGTTAAATTTGAATAGCTTTTGCTACTCAACACCTTCCTCACATTATTGACTTGGAAGACTTTTTTCTAAATGAATTAAAATTTGATATCAAGTTTTAATATTTTTTATAACAGTACTAATAGAAGTTAATGAATGTTTTTTGAATAATAACTTTAAATTTTGTTTGAAGTTTTTACTAATAAATTTACTGATTAGTTGTGTCTAATTTTGAGTCTCTATTTCTAGGATTTTTTAAACGCTCTTGATTCACTCGAAAAAGAAAACATCATTTCAATCGAGGCTTTGAAACTTATACCAGTGGAGTCTAATGTTCACAAAATTCAATTTTTGAGTTCTTTAATAGTCCATTTCCTTCAAACCTATCATGTAAGTGTGTCTCTCAAATTTTATCTTCAATTTGATTTTCCTTTTCTTTCTGAAATTATCTATATTCTATGTGATATTATTGAAGTAATTTTTAGTCTGCAATGTTAATCATAGTCCAGATATCTTCTAAATTATTCGCATCATCGCCTGCTATTTGTATTGTCAATCCACTGCTGCTAAAAGTAGGGTATCTGTGTTCGTGGATGGATTCTGACCTTGATCAAAATGGGTCACGATTTTCAGTGATAAATACTAAAAATTCATGTAAACTCCCAATTCATCATGTATTTTTGGCTATTGAAGGCCTTAATAATGTCACACAATTTAAAAATCCTGTATTGAAATTTTTATTCACATGCACGACCCCAAGTCAGGGGCCCCTGATTTTATATCTAGTTATATTAAAATTATATTTTTTACATTGAAGTGAAAAATTAACTCAACTAAAATATTTGAACCTGATAAATATAAATTTTTTTTGTAAAACCTAATTTTAAAAATTATTTCATTTTGAGAAATTTTGAAGTTTGTCAGGATTCCACTCCCACACATCTGAATGACTCCTATAGTGGAGGAGGAAAGAGTTAAATGAGAAGAACCTTTTTGGAAGAAATGAAATTCATTATGGACATGATACTGATAGATTGTAGGTAAAGGAGAAGGGAGCTATGGGGCTCTTGAGATAAAAAGTTGGACTTTGTTTTTATTTGATTTAAATATTTGTATATTTGTAAAATTGAGCGTAATAACATAGAATCTAAAATAAATATATAATGCTATAAGTCCTCATCATCATTCTGAGTGTTTCAAAGGACGAACTGTATATAAAACCGTTCTACAAAGAATGGTTGTCACAATTTAGTTTTTTTTTTTTTAAATCTTTGAAATGTTTTATTTATATATATACAGTAATTTGATAACTCATGGAATGATGTTTTTTTTAAAATTAAATTAATAAAATCCCTAGAATTGACCTTAACAGCCATGTTCTAATTTGTATGTTTGTTATTACTAATTACTAATTGCTGAGTTTTTTCCCCCATTTTTTTAATAGTTTAATCCTTTTTTAAAGAACTCTCTACCATAAAAATCTTTATGAACCTTATCATGTAAGCGTTTTGTTTGACACTTTGTATACTACATATTAGAAAATTTTTAGTGGAGTTAAAATTTATAATGCTTCTATTTACATTTTATATAAATTTTCAATTGCTTAAAAAAAAGTGTCTATAATTTTTTATTTCCTAAATTTCTCTCACTCTCTCATGTTAGAAATTATTGTCAAATGGTATGTTCAAGTAAGGAATAATATTAAAAATGGTTAAATTTGATACTTTTTTAATCAATGTGTAGAATGCAGTTTAATTGATTTTTGTTGAATCTTTTAGGTTGTTACTCAACATTTATTCCAAATTGAGAATAAAATAAATTCCGACCTAAAGAAACTTTCCCTGGAGTGTCAGAGTGAGATTGAAAATGCAATCATTCATGGCTCTCTCACTGATTATAGATGTCTCTCATTAGATATTGTAAATAACTGCATCACTTTTCTCATTAATGAAGGAGCATTGTCCAAAATTTCTGAGTAAGTCACTCACTTCTTTCTTCAATAATTAATCTTTATTGGATTAACCATCATTAATAATTGTTTCATTTTGATTATAAGGCAAATGACATCAATGCGTTATATATTGAGGGCCTATTCTTGGAGGAAAACAAAGACTTAAATTGAAAAATAATATCATCTTCGAGAGAACTCTCAAAATTCGTAAAAACTCAATATAGTCTGAGGATAATAGTGTTAAAGAATTTTACAGCTTCCATCATTTCAACAGACAAATTCACACCGCAACAATTATCCATGTTTTCACAATTAAGCTATTAGATATACTAAATGTAGGTTTGTATTAACATGTTTTTGAAAACAAATGATAATCTAATTATGAATATAGTGAAAGAAATTAAAATAAAATTGTAGAATGAAATAAAAATAGTCAAGAATTGCGGATATGCAACTGAAACATCTTATTTTGCTATTTTCTTTAAAACCTGAAAAAAGTTTTATTAACAATAAAACTTGTGATCTTTTTATATCTCCACTACTCATATTTACATGGGAAAAAATATGCTATTTACTTAAAAATTCCTTATTAATTAATTCCTTATTAAAAATTAGCCTAGTTTTTAAAAAAATTTTCCAATTTTTAGTTTGGTGAATTTTACATATAATTTATTTGCTAAAAATGCCAATCAGCACAGTAATTTAAATGTATTATTTTAGTCAGAACTAATGCATTTGAACGATAAATTTTAAAGTTTTAGAAAGTAGGCTCAAAGGATGCTGTGCAGAAGGTTGATAAATCTCCCTCAAAGTTTTTAAACTACAGAAAAACAAGTGATGCAAATAAATGTCCCTACTCTTAATTATTAGTGAACATCTAATCAGTCCCTTTCTGTCTCTCTCTCTATATATATATGTTGGGTTGGAGGGAAAGTTCTGTCGTATTTTAAATAGGCAGGTGATTTTTCTTGTAAATAAAAAAAAAACACCTGCCTAATGAGTCAATCAGATTTTTTTTTTGTTTTTTTAGCTGCTGTATAATATAAAAGATGCCCTTTTTTACCCTTCATTTACTTGTGATATTTAAAGTGAAAACATGTCAGTAGGTAAAGTGCATTTATGACACTGCATTTTATATGAATTCTAAAAAGGAAGCAATGCATCGGTTGCATGTAAAAATTTATGTACGGTATTTGAAAAACATTGTAAATGTTCAAATAATCAAAGATGGTTTAGCAAATTTCGTTTCGGGGATCTGAGCCTCAAAGAAAGTGATCGATCTGGACGACCATCCAAGTTCGATAATGCTGCTTTTCGATCCACGGTGGAAGATAATCCACATTTAACAAGTCGAGAAATTGCAGAAGAGTTTAGCATTCATCATACAACTGTTGGAGATCGCATTAAATCTCTTGGATTTGTGTTAAAGCAAAGTGTTTGGGTTCCACATGAATTAACGGAAAAGAATTTGTCTGATCGTGTAAGAATGATCATCACATCTGATTAGACACAATGTGGAGCCATTTTTGGACAGGCTGGTTACTGGAGATGAAAAGTGGATTCTTTACGAGAATATTAAAAGAAAAAAATCTTACTGCAAACCAGGAACATCATCAGCAACAGTTGCCATAAATCCATCAACGAAAAGTAATGCTTTGTTCGTGGTGGGACAGGAAAGGTCCAGTGTACTACGAGTTGCTGAAACAGGGAAAAACCATCAACGTGGATCTATACTGCAATCAGCTGGATAAATTGAATGCAGCTATCAAAGAAAAAGGCCAGCATTAGGCTACTAAAAGCAACTATTTTGTTCATTTTTTTCTGTGGCAGCCCTGCAATGGTGACACTACAAAAACTGAATGCGTTAGGATGGGAAATCCTTAGTCATCCACCGTATTCACCTGACATTGCACCATCTGATTATTACCTGTTCAGATCTCTGCAAAATTATCTAAGGGGAAAAAATTCAAGTCTTTTGAAAATGTTTCTAAGGCGGTTGCTGACTATTTTAACTCCTAGGACGAGAACTTCTACAGAACAGGAATTCACAGGTTACTTGAAAGATGGCAACAGGTTGTAACAAATAACAGAGCATATATAATTGATTAATATTAAACACATATTTTTATAAATGAATTCAAATATTTTCTTTAAAATACGACAGAACTTTCCAGCCCGATATATAGTTAAAAAATACTCAGTGATTGTAAATTAACTTTGCTGACGTATTACCTTCTAAAGAGTTATACTATTTCAATGATCAGAAAAAAATTATAAATAAAGAGGCAAAAGTATGAAATTTTCAAATTGCATCACTCTTTTTAATTGTAGCATACTCTATAATAATAAAAAGAAAACAACTCATAAATGGATTTGGGACACTATTTTTAAAACAAGAAATTATGATGTTAGGCCTTTTTCAAACATTACCCTTTTTCATGCCCATTTGAGAAGATACAATAAAAAGCATTTTGCAAATTTTTGAAATTTCCACCCTTATATGTATGTAATTTTTTCACTGTAACTGTAAGAGCTGCTCACACTATATCTACATACATAATTTTATTCCATTCACTCAAAGTAAATGCTTTCTAGAGTATCTTATTTTGGTAGAATTATTTTATAATTACCCTGTACATTATTTTTCAGGTTTAATAAAATTCATGTTCACGTATAGTATATTTTAATGACTGACCCTTTCAAAGAAATTGACATGATATTTTTAAATGATTAAACATTGTTTGTTTGCATAATTCAACACACTTTACTAATATTTTGCTAAAATTAATAAGTCTTTCATAATATTTTAAATTAATCCTTTTTGTTTTGCAACAGGAACAACAAAGTCATCATGGCTTCTTGCCATTCCACCATTGCAAACATCTTAATGGATTTAGGTAAGCTGTTTCATATTTAATAAATTTAAAAATATTATTAATCATTAATTTTGATTTTTTTTAAAACTCAGTATGAATAGATTGTTCTTAGTATCACAGCAAGAATGTGAAATTTAGCATTTTTTTAAAAATTTAATATAGTT
Organism: Parasteatoda tepidariorum; assembly: GCF_043381705.1. Taxonomy (NCBI): domain Eukaryota; kingdom Metazoa; phylum Arthropoda; class Arachnida; order Araneae; family Theridiidae; genus Parasteatoda; species Parasteatoda tepidariorum. The sequence goes on from NC_092213.1 coordinate 1,828,430, forward strand.
TAGTGAAATTGTATGGTAGATTGATTTGGGTATTAGTTGTATCATTATTATTTGATCAAATAATGGGTGTCAATTCTAACATTTGAAGGAATAAAGTGGGTCGGTTAATGCTTATTACATTTTTCTTTTTTTCAATTTTAGTTTCATTTTTTACTGTATTACACAGAGAAACTTGCATCAGAAAACTGTATATGCAGATTTTGTATATATTTATCCTAAAGTTTGTATGTTTTATAAGTTTTAATGAATGAATGTTATCTGCAATAAATGTGAAATCAGTATTTTATATGTTATTTAAAAATCAATCTTCATCACTGTATTACTTATAATTTCTTTCATTAGTCTTGTATAAATCCTTAAAATAAAGGTCTCTAGGTGAAAAGCCGGCTTAAAACCCGGTCCTTGGAAGACAAAGCATTTACTTGTGTAATTTGTTTGAAAAACTTTTCAAAAGTAAGGGTCAGAATGAACACTCCTTAAAATGCAGGTTTCCAAATCCAAAGAACTTTTTAATTGCCATTCATTTTGTATTTTCATGCTCTCCCCATTTAGTTTACGTTGATGACAAATTAAAGGTTCTAAATGTGATTTTCATGAGTAGGTCAACTCTTCTGAAATAGTGAAATATTTTGCTTTAAAACTTTCACTTAATTTAAAAATACATTATTTTTCTATTTTATGTATAAACATTTACTTTTTAAAATGTGAAGTGGTTTCTTCCAACATGCTTCATGTAACTAATAAATGTTATTTAATGTGTGCTATAAGAGTTATGTTTTCTATCATTTTTTAATATTATAATTTGACTTTTATTATCATTAATTTTCAAAATGCCATCAGGCATTAGATTTCAAAAATAATTTTGCTAATTATTTGAATAATTATAGTTCTGAAAAATTAACATTTTCATTAGTTACTTATGTAATAATACTAACACCTTAAATTGTAAAGCTGTATTTCTATTTTTTAAATATGTTAATTTAAGTATTATATTTTTTACATCTATGCTCTAAAAAATTAGGTACCTAGCATTGATTTTTTTTGTTTGCCATGATTCAACCTCATAATCAATTGAAGATTACTTTTGATATAAACATTTATATTTATTTATTTATAAATTTGGGTATCATATTTACTCGCAATATGCTGGAAGGATATCGAAACTTTAAGTATAACAGACATATTATTCAACTTTTGTCCATACACAAATACTTATAACTCAAATGATACTTTATTATCTCAATACTGTTGGTATTTTGTTCATATAAGATTTTGTATTGTGTACTTATTTTGCCTGTATTCCTTTTTATTTAATGTAACTTATGTATGGTTAAATTTGTTTTAACAATGAGAACTTTTCATATTGATTGTTAATGATTCTGAATTTTATTTTATCAATTCCTGTAGAGTTTTAATAATTTCTGTGGAATTTTATTTTATTTTAATAATTTAAAATGAAAAATAAATGTAATGTTTCTAGATTTATTGAAAAAGTAAATACCTGAAAAAGTTAAACCTTTATTTTATAGTTTTTACTCCACAAATTATTTTTATTTTGTTTATTTTTAGTTCCTACTTTTCAAACAGATTTTTTTTCTTCTCTTAGCTGTTCTAACAATTACCACTCTTATTTTGTCATTAATTTCCAAACATAGTAATACCTTTTACGTTTGTTACTTGTAATAAAAGTAAAAGTAAATAGTATGTACTTTTACTTGATTTTTCATTGCCTTTTTTAGGAAAAAGTACAAGTATTTGTAACAAGAAATCGTTACTTTTTTCTGCACTATTTCAAAAACTTTCCTTTTCAAAATTTATATTTTGAAATACATTTTTTTTATAATTTATAAATTTAATGTATTATATATTCTTTAACAGTTAATTTCTTTATCCAAATACTTTTAAGGATTGTAATTTAATGAAAAAGAGAGGGTGGCGGGGGGGGGGAAAGAAAATCACTGGTTGGGAAAGAAAGCAATTTTGGTGAGAAATTCGAAACTCCCGTCGTCCAGCTGTCTGTAGATTTCTCTTTAGATATACTTGTTTAACTTCATATTAATCAGTTGTGAAAATCTCTCTGAATTTTTTTTCTCGCAAATCTGTACAATAGAATTCACACTTATCAAAAATTTGCGTGAAAGAAGAAAGATCGTAAAGTAATAGGTGAAAGTAAACAAAACAAAAAAGAGACTTCTCTGTTTGACTACTACTTTGAAGGAATCAAACAATTTAATATCAAATGTTCTGGAAAATAAAAACAAATGAAAGATGCACACTTGAAGATGTTTTCTGTCCTTACATTTTGAAAATGAATCTTTATTTTCTATTTGATGATGAAAAGCAACAATGACTGTAAATAATCATTTTCTAAATAATGCAGTGACCCAATTTGTTTATATTCCTCAGATTGATTAAATTCTTTCACATCCATCCCCTTTTAAAATCAAATAAATTAAAAATTATGTTTTGAAATTTTTAAATTTTAATTTTTTTAAAATTTTAATTGGTAAAATTTTTTTAAAGGTAATAATTTTAAATATTCATACATTTTTTTTTTTGCATTTTTGCGATAAACAACTTATTTACGCTTTGCAAAATATTTTTATAAGAGTCGAACACTTTTTTTTCTATTACTTATACTATATATCATTTAAAGTATAACTTTAAGTTGTAATAATATTAAAAAAACTGAACTCCACACTAAAACCCTTTGGTCTGGTAAAAATGAACAAATTATCGAAATTGTATTCGAACATTTCCAATGGTACAAATGAAAGTATTTTTTAAAATTAAATAAAAATGACATGATTTTTGTAATATTTTGATGCGTTTTTTTCTATTTGCTATCTCCCTCTGAAAAAATTCCTCTATGGGTATTCTTGGTTAGTCGTAAATAATAAATGTTGGGATTTTAATCATTCATTTTGCTTTAAAATTGTATTACTTCAAGCAATTGTCTTTATGACAAATTATTTTTACATTGGTAAATTAAAAATAAATGATGTCATTAAATAGTGTCATTGTTTATTGTATTGTTATTGAAATTAAATACACAGCTGTGAAAAGAACTGATGTTAAAATTTCTAATGTTTCAATTCAAGCATCGATATTTATTGAGAAAATATAATAAAGTAGTTTAGTGTTTATTACATGTTATTGTTAATAGTGCTAAGAAAAAGTTATTTTCGTTCCATTCATAAAAAATATATAGATTTCAAACTTTATAGCTAATGAAATAATTTTTTTTTATTTTTTAAAAAAGCTTAAGAGAAAGCGCATAATCAATCTTTGATATTGGTTTTCCTTACATTAAGTCTCGAAACTTCTCTTCAAAATCTGTTTATCTTATATCTTAAAATCTTATATTCAAAATTTGATTTTTCGAGAACAACTTGTCCGATTACGTTCGAATCTCGTATTTTAATTTTAAATTGAATACTTTAAAATTATTAAAGACTGAGTTAGTAGTCATTAAAAAGAATTCTAGAGTTTTATTATTTCTCTGATTTGAAATAAAATAACCTTTTCTCTTTTTTTTAAATTTTACCATATAAACATTTAGTTCACCATAATATTAAAAATAAAACTTTTATGCTCAATTTTTGATTATTAAAAAAAATTAATAACAAATTTAAATTATTATTTTATTAGTTAAAATTCTAAAATGATTTTTTTTTTACTTTTGTAAAAATTAAATATAATTTTTACTTTAATGGATTTCACAGGGTTACCTGTATATGATAAAAAAAATATTTTTATTCATTTCCCTAAATTAAAATTAAAATGTTATCAAATTTGTTCAGCAAATTAATTTACTTCTTACAAATTCTGAAAGTATAAAAAAAATTCTAAAGAATTAATAGTTATTATTAAATTCACAATTAGTTTAATTTAATTATGTTATTTAAAAGTAGTTTTATATGCAAACATTGAATATTGATTTCTTGTTTTGTTTCTAGATATTTTCGCTGTTTATTATTTCAATTAATTTTGTAACATTTTCCTGCATTTTAAATAAATTTTTCCTACTATATAATCTTTCTTTATGGTTACTTTGAACTTTTGAAAGGTACTATAAAACGGCTACTTTTTAAAATCTAAAATTTTGACTTGTTACTCTTGCTTAAAGTACTTCTACTTTTACTCATTACTTTTTAAAAGTATTTTTATGTAAGTTAATTTCTGGTATCTGGCAAATATATTAACATAAACTTTTGAAGTAAATTATTATACTTTGTGCCATTCATTTTTCCTTAATCACCCTTATTTGTTTCTGTTATTGATTTCTGAAAAACATAATTTTTGAAAGTAAATCAATTTACATTTATTTTTCTTTCAGATGTGTTTGTACCACCACATAAAAAACAGTTTAGCATTAATGACAGATTATCTTTACCGACAGCAAAATTGTGAAATGTACTCTAGTGAGCTTCAATTTCTCATATTGGGCAGCTTTATTCTGGTTGTGATTTCTCATCAAGTATAGTTTGTATTTATTTATTCATAGGGGACAACTGCTGCAAGATGAAACGTTGAATGTTTTTCTATGGGTTGTATTTTGTAGTTCTTGATTTTACTATTGTTTCAGTTAGTGTACAGTTAAAATGATTAATATAAACTAGTAGAGGTGTTTTGATGGAACAACGACAACACAAAACATGACAAAAATGGTGTGACTCTGCATATAAATAAAACTGCCAATAAGGTTTATTTCCAAGCGTGTTTCAATCTTAAGAGGAGAGTATAATGGACTTCTGTAACTCAGTCTTAGTGTAAGAGAGTGCAATTGGTTTCAGAATATTAGAAAAAAAAAAGTTACGTCTTTTCTTTTTTTTAAAAGAAATTCATAATATTTTTCTTTTATCACTTGATGAAGTCACCAATTTACTCTTAAATTAATTTCTCAACTTTTTTGGAGGTCTTAATTGTGTGTAACTTGTCACTATTTTTATCATAATAGGCTCTTAACATGTGATATATATTTAGAATCTTTGTCAAATAAAGAAAAATATATATATATGTACTCATTAAGTTGCATATTAATATTTATGCTAGGAATGAACGATAGTGCTATGAAAATCTAACTAATCACTACTGAGGAAGAAATTACTAAAAATATCAAAACCTTTTCGGTTCCTAGAAGACAGAGAGAAAATATGAAAGTCAATAATTTGAAACTCTTTAAAGTTTCAACAGACAAACTGATTTTTTTCTTCTTGTTTTTCACATGAGTGATTTGATGGCGGATCTTTATAACATTTTTAATCCTTTCTCCTTTAAATATTAATTTGCCACCTCTAATGCCTATACTTTTTTTACTTCATTTTTGACGAGGATTCTAAAAATTTACATTAAGGGTAGTTATTACGAAATACCATATGTATATACATATACCTATTAAATCACTAAAAAAAAACTTAACTGCTTACCTTATAGCTTCCACGAAATACTTTGATTTAGGGTACATTTTTTAATTGACTTGACTCTGATTTATTATAATTTATTCCTACACCTACAGATTGATTCTTCAAAATTGTATTCTCTCTGAAAGAGCGATTTTTCATTTAAATTCTAAAATGTAGATTGTTAGTTTTTTTCTAACAGATAGCATTTTCTAATTTTTAAAAGTGTGCATGAAACTAAAAAGGATCTTTAAATGATTTCTAAAAATAAAATTATTTGTGAGAGCAAAAACTTGCATCCAAGTTAAAACAATTTTTTCTTTCTTGTATCTTTGCAATGGCATTAAGGGCTACAAAACTCAATTCTGCACCTATGCCTGAATTTAAGACATTATGAAAGCATTTATGCAAAATATTAAATGTATGCATTTTGTAAAGCTCTAGATTGAAGTTTACTGTTAAGACTGCTATTTTAAACTAAAAAGTTTTTATTGCCAAAAAGTTCCATGTAAATTCACTCGGAAGAACTTTTTAATTTAAAACTTTACAGGGTATCCGCGCACCTGAAAAATAACGGAAAGTCATGAATTTCGGTATTGAACAAAATTTGTCATGATTTTAACTATTTTTTTTTTTAAGAAAATCATGGAAAGTCATGGATTTAGGTCTAATCTAAATCTAATTTTTAAAATGGAATTTAAAAATACCCCCCCCTTCCATTTCATGGTGTTCCGAATATCTGAATTTGTAATAAAATCCCCACTCACAGTCATATTATATTAAAATATAAAATGTTTTTATCATGTTTAAAAGTTATGGTGTTCTTTCAAAAAATGAAAGAAAAAAAAATTTCTAGAGTCTTCTTTTAAACTTCTGCGATTTCAGAATTTTTGTTATTATTTTTTTATTTTATCAATTTAAAATTGTAGCTGAAGCAAGCCAGTCATTGGCAAATTTTTTAAAATTCCGAAATGAGAACAGAAAAATCAGGAGTATTTCTTTCCTTTCGGATGAACAAGAAAAGTATCTTTAGAATATAATTCTACAGAAAAAAATTCTTTGCTTTTGTATTTTTTTCAAATATTTTATTGGTTCAACTCTTTCTTTACTGTTTTTTTAAATTTAAAATCTTTAAATATGACGATGCAGAGTATAACAGTTTTGTTTATACCTATCATTTAAATTTATGTTATTATAATGCTTTTTTAAATTTCTTGTGTTTTTGTCGGAGAAAATAGTAACTTCGGTACGTCATGAAAAAATCTAGGAATTAGTCATGAATTTAAGAATCTAAAATGTAGCAGATACCCTGACTTTATTTAATTTGTCAAGTTGTGAAAAGCCCATATCTGCAAATTCAGCACTTGGAATATAGTTAATCTGGAATCTTTTTATACTTCTTTGACAGCTCTCACTATTTGTTAAAACCGAATTGTTTCAACTTGTTTTGTAGTCTCATATTTAATGAATGTTTTGTTATTTTGTGTTGTTAAGAAATGAACTTATTTTATTCTCTTGTATAATTAGAAAATGACATTGTTTTGTTATTCATATTTTATTTATTTAAATATATTTATTGTTATTGAATGCTATTATTGCATTTATTGCGGCATTGTTGAAAAAAAGTTAATTTTCAAAAATCTTTATTGGTTTTGAAAAGATAAAGGCATTTTTATATTTCTCTGCATTTTTTTTCTAAACTTTATGTTTTTAAGTGTATTTAAAAAAATTTACCAATTAATAAAACTTTATATTAATCTGCCTTATTTTAAATAACCAGTTTGTTGACTTATAAATTCTAAAGCATTGATTAATTAAAAACATTCAAGAATAGACTTGAAAAGGTTAAGAAAAATAATTTTCATTTTCAAACTATTTTATGCATTTTTGAAGCCATTCTAAAAATGTCTCATATTTTGAGTTAGTAATATATTGTAAAAACATAAGAAATACGTAACTTTTTTTGATTGATTTAACTGCATTAAGGCTATCAGTCTCTTACAGTTCCATAAGAATCCTTTGTATGCTTAATGCATTTAAAACTTTGCGTTAAAATAAAAAATTAATAATGAATGATTTTTCTGCTTGAATGCTCACAATTATAAAGATTATTCAGTATCTGGGGTAGTATAACTGATATTGACACCTATTATAGATTGTGGTAGTAGGTACTACTTGATCAAAGTCAGATAATTAACCATCACTGGTATCACGTGTATCATCTATTTTATATATACTGATGGCATAATAGTTGGAAATTTTTTTGTGGCTCTGGAAATAAATATTTAATGCCAATGTCCAGAATAATACTTAATCAAAAATTGTTTAAAAAAAAGCTATGAATAAATTATCCAATTACTAAACATATCACTTATTGCATTAAAATTGGAAAATGTAAAAAACTGGAATTGACTATTTTGATTTTAGGACGACCTTTGTGTGTTGTCTTAAAAAGATTGAAAAGCATTTCGAACATTATCAAATAGCTTTTCGGTTAAAGTTGACCTTGTTAGAATATTTAATAACAGGCTATCATTCTAGTTTCAGTTATTAGTCTTATCTAAATGTCAAAAATATGTTTTTATATATAAAGAGACAGATATTTACATTAAAATTTTTGCTATTTGATTCGCACAGTCTTTGTCACATAAGAATGCTAATGATATAATTTTTTCTTCTAAGTCTGCAAATTAAATAACTCTTGTTATTAAAATAATATTTAGCAATTCTGTTACTCAGACGTTGATTCACTTTTTAACCGCATTATAAAAAATATTCTTTATGAAGTGATAGTAGCTTTTTAATTTGTGCTTTGTTAATTTTGCATTACTTCCTAACATCATTACTTATAGTTGTTTTAAAAAAAGATTGCAAGTATTAATACAGTATACTCTCGATATCTTGAAGTGGAAGGGACGCTAAAAAATTTTGAAATAGTGAGTTTTCGAGATAAGTTCAGAACTGAATATGTTCTGAAAAGTAGAAAAAAAATATTTTAAAATATGAATCTTAAAAATAGAGTCATTGAACATAAGAATAACTACTAATAAATATGCATACAATGATGGCTTACTGTAAGACTAAATGCAACAATAATAATTTTATTTTTAAATTGAAGGCAAAAATAATTATGCATTAAATAGAAACAAATTAATTAACAATAAACTTACATTGTGATTTTTCCGCAAAAATTAATTTTCTATTATGAAAAAAAATAGACATAGAAAGGCTTTGTGAAGAAACTCTTCAACTTGGCGTTCAAATTAACATTAAGTCCCAAGCCCGTAGCCAGGGGGGACCGTCGGGACAAATCCCCCCCCCCCCCCTAANGCCTCTCAGTAAAAAGAAAAACAAGAACTGTCGAATCAAACCTTTTATTAACTAACTTTATTAAACATATTTCGGGATATTCTGGTTTGTCCTAAAAAAGTAATCTAAAAATTTTCTTTGAATCCCTGTCGCATGTCTTTGTAAACTTTGTTTACAAATTGATTATAATTATTATGTAATATTAATTGAAAAATAAGTATTATGTAATATTTTTAATTACTAATTTAACTTTTGCAAACAGAATAAACAATATTTGCTACAATGTTTTTCCCCTACTTTGCATGTCTGAAACTGTCCTTGCTTCTTACCATATCCCCCCCGAAAAAATATCCTGGCTACGGCCTTGATTAGGTGGATATGCATTGCCGAGGAGAAAAATGTTTTTATGACATAAGAAGACTTTCGAGATATCGAGAGTATACCTGTATGATTAAAGATAGATGTTGACGTCATGTGGAGCCAATAACAAAGTTATGAAGTAATCACAAAAGATCTGGCACTAACATTTTTGTTAATAAACAGAATCTTTCATTTTACCATAAAATGCAGAAATTTCTTTATTGTGATAGATATATAAATATGATAGTTAAAATAAAACTTAAAATGTGTTTCAATGATTTGCTATTTTTTACGTCACGCACTGTTGGAATTTCTATTGTATGATAACTGGATTTTCAATTAGTAGTGATTTCTCCCTATATCAAATGAGATATAATTTGTAGTCTTTACTTATTCAAAGATTCAGATTTCTTTTCTTTAGAAATATATACTAAATTAAATTCTCTATACTAAATGTTTAGATTTTATTTTTAAGAATGACTGTTTAGCTTACAGCTGAAAAAATAATTTCTCTGCAATTTTGTTTGGATGATGCATGTTGTCTTCTGAAAGGATATTGCAATGACTGAACATGAAAAGAAAAGAAAAAAAACTTTACCTTCTTAAAAACCCATTTTTTTTATTAGATAATCAGGAATATGCTATAATAGTGTAAGATGATTCTCCTGTCTAAATGAGATTGTTATAGTAACATTCATTGTAATTAATGTAAAGACTTATGTTGTCCCTTTCTAATATTAATTGCTGTTCTTAAAAGTATATGTGGACTGTTCTGATGTTTCCTTTTTTACATCTTCTATCATAGTGTAATGCAAGATTGTTATAATAAATGTCTTCAGCTCTTTTGATAGTGTGTTAATGATTTTTAAGATTGACAGAAAAAGCTCATTTATACTATTTATATATTATATTATTATGATCATTTCTGTTTAACATAAAGAAGTAAGATGTTTCATCAAAGTTTTCTGAATTTAACATAAGTAAAATACATAAAAAAAGTTTCAAGTTTTCCCGAGACTTTAAAAAGAAGAAAAAAATGTGCCAATGACTCGGTGTGCCTGCTTCAGAGTCTAAATTTTATGATCAGTAAAAGTCTGGAAGTTTTACCCATCTGGGAAATGTCAGGGAGTCAAATTAAAATACCGAAAAAGTCAGGAAAAATGACTGATATTTAATTTAAGATGTCTAAAGGCCCAATAATTTTTTCCAAAAATTTTTCTTAGTAATATTTTTTTTAATAAATATTTATTTTCAAATTGAAAATAAAGTGTGTTTTGTAATATATTTTATGAAACAAAACAAGGCATCATTGAACAATGAATAGTAAAATGTATGTATTGGTTACCTCTGTGAATTGTAATTGGCTGTCTCTGTAAAATTTTGTTTTAACTTCATTTGGAAGTTATTTTCCGAATTTAAACATGATTTATCTTCCATTATATCAACCAGTTTCAGTTTAGTTTACTCATGGAGTGAGTGAAAACTGCAACATGAAATTCAGGCGTCTTCAAATCTAAGAAGACTGTTATTTGAAACCTGATTTTTGCCAGAAAGAAATTTGCATAATAATTCTCCTCTGTTATAAAATGTTCCAATGAGTGGATTCTCAGTGTGACTGATTGATTCCTTTGATTCCTTTATGAGTTATGTGAGGCCTCGTCTTCTGGGTGGTAGATAATTAAATAAATCCCTAAGATCAATTCAAATAACTCTGTGGGATAATTTGATCAAATCTCTTAATGAATTGATGTGCATAGCTCTGTTTACTGTTCGTTATCAGATTCGTTGAGGTTTATCCCACATGGATGTTGGCCTTTGCTGATGACATAGACATTATTGCTGGAACACCTAAGACAGGCTTTTATTTCTTTAGAGAAACTGGCTCTCAGGATGGACCTAAGAATAGACGAGAAAAAAAAAAACTGAATAGTATTGCCCTGTGCTAAAAGAAGCTTCAATAGCACCCACTGAGAAATAGAATATAAATTTGAGGTTGTTGACAATTTTGTATACTCTGGTTCTGTAACAGGAACACTATTTCAATAGAATTGCTAAAGGGAATCACTAAGGTCAATAGATGTTGAATGCTTAAATACATAAAATATAATGTAATTCATTGAAAAGTAAAAGTTTTATCATATAAATCTTTTTTTTAAGATCCATTTTAACATATGCTCGTGAAACTTTGACCTTATCTTGTACGGATGAAGTTATGTCGGGTATCTTTGAGAGAAAGGTCTTGAGAAGTATTTTTGGAGGAATTCAAAAAAATAGTGTATGGCTTAGAAGAACAAATTCAGAACTCTTATCATAAACCTAACATTATTAACTTCCTTAAACGACAAAAAATAAAATAGATTGGTCACGTTATCAAAATAGATGAAGACTGTACCACAAGAAGAGTTTTTAAGTGCGAGAACAGTTGATACAAAAAAAAAAAGGCAGGCTGAATTTTAGATAGATAGATGGCCTAGAAAAATACCTTTTGGTCTTAAAAACTGGAAAACGCTAGCAGGAAAAAACTTCTTGAGATGGCGCACCCTTTGCTGTCATGCCATGGATGATGATAAGGTTCAGTGCCACTTCCCGGCGTACTTTAAATGACTTATTGTTAATTGCATTCATCTAAAACAGTTTAAGGATTTGATCAAACATATTTATAATCAGTTGCTGAGTCAATTGGAGAGCAAAAGCATTTAAAGGAATTATATTTGCCCATCTTTTATTCATATTTTGAAAATTTAAGACTTGAACCCTCTTAAAAAATATAACGAGGAATATTTTCAATTAATCGGTAAAACACAACGGAAGAATACAGCATAATGTAATTTGCTCAGCTAAAAAGTATAACGTGCACTAAAGAACATAACAAAAATCATCACAAACTTTTTTGAAAAACTGAAGGTTGCAAAATTACATCATGGTATTATATCTGGATAACTTTAAAATAGTACCTGTTTTGATAACATTACACGTTTTCTAGTTATGGCACCATTATATTAGATTGGGTGTAAAGTTATCTAAAGCAATAACTAGATAATCATAAAAATATACGCTGAATTAGATTATTATTATATAATATGTTATATAAATGCATTCGAATATATAGTTCTGTACAATAAATAAAAAAAAGAAAGCTCACTTGATTCCAAAAAGGTGCAATTCAAAGGGCAATAGTTATCAAAAACTATAAAAAAAAAATAAATTAAGTATTAAAAATACTTGTTTAAGTAAAAAAAGAAAATTGTACTTTTTTATTTTTCTAGAATTCCAAGTTAAAGTATTTGAAACTATCGGATATCTCTGTTGAACATTGGCGTCGTCAGATAAAATTTATTGGGGGGGGGGGACCATACTTAAGACTGTTATTTTATATACATATGTAATACAAAAATTATAAATACTTTTGTATTAATAAAACCATTAAAACTCTTTCGTTTTCATAAAATGTCTTTGGTAAAGAATAGGTGTAGAAATTCTCTTTTGGGACTTCAAGGCTGAAAACATACCATTGAATTAAAATTAGATTTATATTTCAAAGGAGGAGTTAGTTTTAGAATCTTGTTCCTCTTTCACTTCCATATTAGGAAGCATTAAATGATTTTCCATGATGCGTAGAGTTACAAGGTATGTACGACTGGAACCTGTTTGCGTCAAAATCAGTAAGTATTTAATGCGGGACCGATGATTTTCGCATGTCTCTTGCTGAATAACGTGTTCCAATAAACATCTGCCGGAACCATCTGGAGTTTTGTCCACACCCCCTCCCTTGTGGAGTGGGGATGTGAACTGTTATAACCACCAGCCTACCTTTAAATAAACCTTTTTAGAACTTATTATGGCTTATGACTGCATTATTAAAGAATACAACAATGATAACAGGGATGCAGCCCTGTTATTATATATATCAAACAGAAGAAAATTATACTTCACAATCAAATCAATATCTTTTACTAACATTCAATATATAATTATGAAAACTGAAGCATCTTGATTCTATGTTGCCGAGTGTTCCGTAATCTACGTCCTCATATATAATTTTAGAATCATCTTTGAGAATTAAGTTTAAAAAGATATACAAATTAGAAATCGCAAACTACCATTTAAAAGCAGGGAAAAACGATAAGAAAGTAGTAAGAATAATTATGAAGATAAACGGAATTAAGACTTTAAAACCAGTTTGATTGCCGAATTAAGTTTGAAGTGTCTTTCAAATCCACTATGTTTTTTTCGGCAACTAAACATACATTTTTAATCTCACCTTCTCAATTGATGATTGATCATGTTTTGATTTTCTTTTTCACCCCATATGTGTTAATTTGTGATCCTTTTTTTTTATTTTTACTTTTTTGAGACAAGAATTCTAGAAATTTATCCAAGTAGTCTTTACGAAGCATCCTGAAAATAATTCTATGAAAAAATAGAATTAAGTGCGCAGAAAATTACTAATCAATTGTAGTATGTTTTAATGGAATACAACATAAAGTACCGTCTGAGTGGAAACTTTCAGACTAGTAAAAACATTTAAGAAAATCGAAAAATACAATTTAAATGCCTTTTATTTATTTCTTAAAGTATATTGTTAAGAAATAATATTACATACAAGATTTGTAATCACGTAATTTTCAGAAAAAAATTTTATGCTCAAAATTTTTTTTTTTTTTTGCCTGAGTAAAAACTTTTTATTTAAGCAACCACGAAGATCGTAAAAACACTTGTATATTTGCAAATTCGCCAGGCATTTTTGCTATGTATTTTTTCTCATTTTTTATTGTATTTTTTCGAAGTTTTGGTGCTCTTTGTGAAAATTGCCAAAGGTAAAGAGATTAACTGATCTTGAAAAGAACAGATAGAAGCTTTTTCTTTAATAAATATTCTTGCTATTGCGATCATAAAGAAAGTTCAAGAGCAAAAATTTAAAGGGAGTTCAAGATCAAAGACTCTAGTCAGTAAGTTCAAAAAATTGAAAGACAATAATGGTAAAAAAGGATGTTGAAAGAAGTCCTCGTGTGATGAAAGACGAAATTACAATGGTATAAAACAGACACCTAACTTTGTCAAAATATAGTTTCTTCTATGAAAACTAGAATATTAGAAGAAGATAGGTACTATCTTCTGACTGAACCCTGAGAGACTGAAGATATTACTACGCATTTTTTTAAAATACAGAAGAATAACATTGGGGACCAAATTTCTTTGCTGAATTTATACGAGTGCTTACCGAATTAGGATAAGGGGATTTCAAATCCAATAATAGTAATGTTAGAAAAGTTAACAGATTTTTTCTTCCCGAATCGGTATAGTTTATTTATTTCATTTTTTTGTCGGGATATACAAGTTTAGGAAGAACGAATAGAGAATTATATATACATATTTTATGAAAAGATCCAATTCAAATTGTAGACATGGAAAATGTGCAGTTAAGGATTAAATAGTTTCAAAGTTGTTCTTAAGTTCTCTAAAACACATTTATTGTATGGCGATGTAATAATATCAAACAATGCTTTTTCGACTATGTATTGTTTTAAAGATACTGTTAAATTAAAATTCTGTTTACATTTTTAACTAATTAAAAGATTTAGCCCCTGAGAGACTATTGATTGATACATTATTTATAACAATACAATATAATAAATAATTAAAAAATTAAATGTATGTAAAAATTAAAACATATAAAGTATTAAAAATATATGAAGTAATCATGCATCACATATCATTTTTATGTATCACGTATGTCCCCTTTTCAAAAGTCTCAATTGAAAAATAAGCATAGTGTCTTTAAGTAATACATTGAAGTAAAAATATAGTTTTATTTTGAAGAGAACATTTTGTCTGCTAAAGTTTTTGATGAGAATGACATGAAATTTACAAATACATAATATTATGTCATGTAATCCTACGTGATAAAACAATCACGAATGAGATAAATTTTTTGGGACATATTTTAACATTTTAAATTGTAGTCGAATTTTTAAAGAAATATAAGAAAAATGTCATAAAAAGTTTTGCTGAACAGAAAATTTTTTTTTTTTTTACTATGAGTTTGAATTGATCTCGATTTCTGAGATGAAAGATACAGCATTAAAAATAATACTAAAGAAACTATCTTTAATATTGGTTACAGTAGACATTATCATGGTCAAAATAAATATATTTATAAAACCCTAAATTGCAAAGAAGAAAAAGTGAGAAATTCAAGAATATTAAAGCAGTTTTAAGTTTAGCTATTTTTCTCATCTTGTTCCAGTTCAACTTATATAGTTTTAAAAATCGAAATTGTTGTGTTTAAAAAGGAAAATAAAATTATTCAGTTGATTGACAGAACTAGTATTCATATTTTGAAGAAATGATGAATTATAATAATTGTGATGGGAATAATTTTTATGCACATTTTATTTAATGTATTTACCTTTTTATTATTTTCAAGCAAAGAAACAGACAATATGAGATATTTTGGTTTTCTTGGATAGCATGATCCATTTTGGTAACCATAAAAACTTCATATAAATGTACACGAAGAAATAAAAAAGACAACACATAGAACTCTTATTTTCCTTCCTCTATCGGCAGTATACTTTTAGTTTCAGCATTAAAATTTTAAAAATTAATACTTTTAATCCAGAGAAAATATGTGTTGAAAATACCAAATTATGAAAAGGTTAATTAACACAAAATAAATACTTTAAAAATCCCATATTATTTTGATAAAAACAGAATAAAAAAAATTTCATGAAGTAAGCATTAAACATTCATACAATAAATTAAGTTTAACAAATTATCCCATTCGTAAAAAAATATTTTTATTAGTTTTAATTACTGACTGTAATAAAATCATATGAATTTTTTTATGAAACTTTTGCATTTAAAGTAATTCTTCATTATTTTATTAATTAAAATTCAAGTTAATGTTAATTATTTATATTAGGGCATAAATAATCAAAATTTATATTAAAATTTTTTTAATTAAATTATATGTAAATTTCCTTATAAACATTAACCTGACGTTAAATTTCTGAATGAAAACAAGGTTATAGGAAGGTCATAAAAATTCTATTTTTTTAAATTTATAATATTAAAAATTTAAAAGTTACATTGATTTTATAAATATAAAATAAGAAGTAACTCCGTGCGTTCATAATAAATTCATGCACAGTGAACAGTATAAATGTATTAAGTGATTTAATACAAACATTTGGCATTTGCCTACCTCCCCAGAATATATTTAATGACTTCTTGTTATCCAACGATAAACTTTATAAAAACTGCATTTAAAAAAATAACTAACAATTTAAGTTAAAACAATTAATGAAGCAAAATATATAAGTAAACAGAATTATTTATATTTTACAAAATTTTGAATTGGAAATATCCAGTTTAAATAATGATGGAATAACACTATGAGCGCTTATACGTAAGAGAAGATTTAGAATAATTGTATGACAGAGAAATTTTCTTGACAAAACCACCACCAAAAAAAAAAAATAGAAAATGTCTACAAGNTACCTAAAAGAAATCCCCCCTATAAATTCCAGATAATTGCCTGTTTGAGACAATTTATGAATAGGTAAGGGTCTGTTGATATTTGACATTTTAAAAAAAGAGGACAAAAGAGCTCAGGGCCAAAAATACGATAAAAATAATTTTAAAATGCTAAAACCATTTTCCCATATCCTTCCCCATAAGGCGGCTATTTTTGGGGTATCAAATGACTACGTGTGTGATGTTTAGGGAGAATTATCTTTATCAGTGAGAAGAAAAGGAATGGTGGGAAGAGTGTTTTATTGCTTATTGAAGGAAAGGGTGGCAGTGACATTTCTTGTAGTTCTCTAAACACCTGTTTTATTTTTTTATACAGAGCATTTTTTTGTGTGTATTTTACTTTCTTTTTACTAATTTTCTTTTAATTATATAATAAGTTGCACTATGTAAAAATAAGAAAGAGAGAAAAAAAATTTAAAAGTTATGGAAACAAAACAGAAATATTTTCTCAAAATAATGGACCCTGGCTTCCCAATTATTGGGGAGGGGGGTCCCCGACCCCTCGAACCCCTATGCTTCCGACGCCAGTGCTGTTGAAGATTGAGATTGTTTATATCCCAATTGATCACCACTATTACAACTTTCTTTTCAAAGTTTCGTATCTTGATTTTAAATAGGATGGAAATTTCTTTTTCTCTAGTAATAGTGAAAACAAATTTGAAGAAGTAGCTCTTATCATCATACATGTGGGTAACCAAATGAATAATTTAATTTTTATTAAAAGAACTTTTATTCTCAGTGTCAAAAATAGATTAAGTCCAGTGTAGGACTGGGCTATAAATCGATATATCGATTTAACTCGTATATCGGCAGGCCGATACAGCGACTTTCGTTCCAGGCGATGCATCAGAAATCTGATTTAAGCCGTCGAGTACAGAAAACGAACGATATAGCGATACAAGGCACGCAAGGATCTTCTCTTACGTTCCAATTCGCGCTGTGGAAGACGATGTTTGTTTCGTCATGTTGAAACAGCCTTCATTGATGAGCGGTAGAATCAGAATCAGTTTTGAGAACATATATCGTGATCTCGCATGTTCGTTTTCGCGCCTCTTAGTTTTTTTCTTTTCCTCGTCGCGACTTGATATCGTTTCTTGTAGATCATTTTCAGTGGGACTGACTTTGCGATCGCCGCCGTTACCTTGTTCTGAACGTAATCTATTATTGAAAAGAATAGATAAAGAAGTGTTTTTTAATTAATTAGATAAATTTTTTTTTTTAAACAAAACTTTTTTTTTTATTTTCAAATGTGAAAATTAATTTTGAGTAATTTAAGTAATTTTTTACATTATTGAATTTATTACAATCGGAAATCTAATTTAAGGTGCCCATAAAGAATTAAAATACAAAGTAATTAAATTTGTTAGGCTATTTTTTACTTTATTTTAATTTATTAAAAACTTTTCGGATAAAACTTCTAGTAATTTAATGGGTTTTTATTACTGATTTTAAATCTATAAATCTTTAGTTGTTTTTGTTTTTATAAATAAAAATATAACAAAACTTGTTTTTCCTCTTTTGGATTTGGACATAAGTCAATCAACTTTGTTTATTCAAAAAAATTAGTAAGGTTTGCGACTTCTTTTTTTAAAATTTTTTTTTAATCATTTAGCACTTTGTTTTATTAAAGAGTATAATCGTGTTTTTTAATTTTCTTTCAATATTGCCAGTTAAATATATTATCGAATGTCATAATTCTTTTGTTTTTGTTTTCAAGAAATTAAACCTTACTTTGTTTTTTCTTTCAGAATTGGGTAATTATTCAATTTAACTTAATTATTTATGTGAAATAATAATGATAAAAAATAGGGTTGTTCTAAAAGCGTTTTTTTTTTAAAATTTATTTAGCACTTTGTTTTAAGTCTGCAAATAATTTTTAGCGAACTTATTTTTTAAATTTTCTTTCTATATTGTTAGGTTAATATTATCTTGATAAATTTAAATTTTATTATTTATTTTTAAGTTAAGAAATCTTTTGTTATTTGCGCGATCATTTTTAGAAAATATAACATTAATATCTTTCTTTAGCAAAACATATGTATCTTCAAATTCATAAATTGATTTAAATCAATCTGAGTATGAAGTTTTGATAGAANTTATTTTTTGAATTTTCTTTCTATATTGTTAGGTTAATATTATCTTGATAAATTTAAATTTTATTATTTATTTTTAAGCTAAGAAATCTTTTGTTATTTGCGCGATCATTTTTAGAAAATATAACATTAATGTCTTTCTTTAGCAAAACATATATATCTTCAAATTCATAAATTGATTTAAATCAATCTGAGTATGAAGTTTCGATAGAAATCCTACTTTCTGTGCCTTACAAGTAAATGAAATTCAAAAATACTATATCGCGATACATCGCTATACCGCGATGCAAAACTGACAATGCATCACGATAGAAAATTTCTTATATCGCCCAGTCCTAGTCCTGTGGCATACCCAGGATAGGTAAACAACCCCCATCATAAAAATCTCAAACCAGATGTTTTTATTATTTCGATTTTCTGAAATTCATCTATACCAGGATTTCTTCAACTTTTTTGTGTGGGCATAGAGAATAAAGATTTTTTAAAAAAACTAATAATGATTTTTGAAACTTTCCATTTATACTTAGGTCCCATCAAAAGTCCTTTTTATTTAATATTTTCGTTGCATTTATAAAATTATTTAAAGTAAAATATGCAAAGAAAAAGAAATGGCAAAATCTTTAACATATATATATATATATAGTACAATAAAAACAGAAAGAAAATTAAGAAATTTCATGGCAAAAATTAAACAATTGTGTCAGATAAAATGGATCAAAAGCCATGATTCAATTTTTATAGTTCTTTTTCTGAAGAAATATCTTGATTTAATGATTCTAACATATCGCCTGCGACTTCAATTAGTAAATGCGTTATTTTACCAAGTCTTTCCCTATAATTTGCCTGAAGTGAACAACAAATGTTTGCAGAGTACGATATGAAGAAGTGTTTTTTTTTCGAATCAGTAATAAATTTGGTATTCAAATAACTCTCATTTGACTAACAATGAATATCTGCAGAAAACAGTACTTCAAACTAGCCCTAACTTCAAACGAACAAAATTCGTACTTTTTTGGCGGATAGTTGCCAAATTTATAGAGCAATCTAAGTTAATACAACTATTCCAATTATGGATAACGGTAGAAATGATAGTCTTAAAAAAAATTGGAGATGAAAGCAGCATTTTATGATGTAGATGAAAAATATCAGTAAGTTCATTTTGCGGCGTCAACTTTTGACATCAAAAAAATCTAAGAAGTGCTGTCTTGCAATAAAAGTCTTTATTCCCGGGGAAATGGACCATAATGGCTACTTGTCTGTTAAGAAATAAACCTTAAAGAAATTCTATTTCAGAAAAGTTTAACCATGTTATGAATCCTATAAGAGAATGTTCTAAGGGCTGAGAAGAAAATGAATGTAAGGCTTTTTATTTTATAACCGTCGTTGAACATTTGACCTAATTCTGAGTGTATGACCATCAACTCGGTAGCCTTGTAATGGGACTAACCTGCATAATCCGTCTACCACTGAGGAAGTTTTACGTCAGCACTGTAGTCGGTGCGTGCCGGGAGAAAAATTCGCATCGACTAACCACCACTGGAGTTCGAACCTGGGCAACCCCATAGAGAGAGAGAGAGACGAGCGCTATATCCCCTGAGCCACCGCGGCTCAAATGTACAATATTGACTAATTTTTATTTGTTTTCTGGAAAAAAGAGAGTGAAGGGGAAATTTCGTAAATATGCTGAATGGCCAGAAAGAATTTACCGAATAGCGAAAATCTTTGTGAGATCCCAGCGCTCCTGGCTCTATCATTAGTTTGACTTTAGTGTAAATTCAACAAGGATGAATAACTTAAATACATTCCAAAAAGACCGGGAAAAAAGTAAAAGCTGATGTTAAGTGTTTGGTGCCCTACCACAGGTGAGATCCTTTATGATTTAATAAAACTTGGCTCACCGGTCAAAATGGAAAGATGTTGCTATTACCAAGACGAAATAGAGCAAAAACAAATAAAAATAGCCTACATTATTCATTAGATGATCTTCTGTCTTATTTCATGAATGTGTCAAATCCCATACTGGCTATGGAACTCAATAATCATCCCTTGTACTCACTAGAACTAACACCTTTCGTTTTATGTTGAACCTTTTAGCATAAGTGTATCGTTTTTATGTATAAATATCAACGCGAATCGCTTTAATGGTGTATACAGAAACTGTACTCTGTTTATAAAATTTGCGTAAAGAATTAGATAATAATCCAATGTGTAGCTTGAAGAAGACAATGTCTCCAAGATATAAATTTGACAAGTGTAAGTAAAATGGTTACTCAATTTCAATTAATGATCCGTGTATCAAATATACCAGTTGTAAGTTTCAAAAATAACTTTTTCTCTTTTTCTGAAATAACCGTAGAGTACATGAATATAAGACTATACTAGCATTCAAAAATTTGACATGGATGGATTCATTTATTTATGCAATCTATATACAGTGAATTCGCGATAACTCGAATCTAATAGGACTGACGAAAAACTTCGACATATCGGAAGTTCGACTTATCGTTAGTTTCGGTTTTGGACTTTCAAAATACTGTCGGATTATTTAATAAATGCTTATATATTAATTACAAATCTTCTAAATACTTACAATATTTAAGATCATTTTCTGACAAGCCATTTACGATAAGACTGTTTGAAGCACTTCATGACACAATGGTCCATCGGCTGCAACTTTGCTGTTGTGTTTGGCGGGAGAAACTGCNGATTTATATCACGAATTATACTATAGCACATTTCTAATAGGTTTAACGAATTACATGTCGTTTATTTGAATTCAAATTTATTTTAATGACTTAGTATTTACTAAAAAGATGTAATTTTTTTTTTTAAAAAAATATTCTTATATAGATTTCAATGATTGTTTTGAATTCTTAGAATTTTGTGTATTTGCGGTGTACCTAAGTTAGTAGTGAGCGAAGCGAGCTTGGTTTGCGAAGCAAACCATATAAGATTGCGTAGCAACTTTCGGGGATTGGAGAGCGTTAGCGAGCAGGGGGCGCAGCCCACTAGTAATTTTATATTATAATAATCAATCAGACAAATAGTATGAATATTATTGTAAGAGTTACTGTTATTAATTTATGCTATTGCTAACAAATGTTTTTGCATTTTAAAAGTAAAATGTTGTTCTTATCTGAGTCATTGTAAGCATTTTTTTTTTCTAACTCACTTTGATTTGTTTATCTGTGTATGTTGTTATTAAGAAAGAATTCGCATAATTTATCACTTTTGGTAAAAAAAAAAAAAGGTTATAATTGTAAATAGTATAATGTAATCAACACGCAGGGCAGGCTTTTCACATGGATTCAATAGTTAATGTTGATTGGGATGTGGATTGTGTGGTTAATGTGGATTGTTGATTAACTCTTAGTAGGAAGTAATATTGTTGATTTTTAAACTTTCCGCAAAGAAGTCCAATGACAATAGAGCCCTAACTCTGCAGAATTTTGCGGCAGCGTCTGTGTCTCTGGGATTTGATCCAAAGACGCTTCAATCGTAAACCTCGATTGTCCCAGATGACTTTATCACCGACTTTGAATATCATATCAGCATGGCGCATGCATGACTTTTTAAAAGGAAATTCCGTAGAAAACTTACATTTTTAAATGCACTTCATTTTGATAGCATTGTACTCTGATGAAATAGCAAATGATTATAAGATTAATTATTATTCACCTGTAATCTACTAGCTATAATCGATTAAGAATAAACTTACGTAAAATGAAACATGCAAACAAAAAAGAAGAGGGAAATAACAAAAATGAATTGCAATTCATTGGAAACTATCGATTTGAAAATAAAGTCGAATAATATTGCGTGTTGAGCATAAAATCACAGATTTTAATTTAGCTTGAGAAAAGTAATATATATTTTTTAATGACTCTTTTTATTGTGGAATATTTTAGCTTGAGTCAATTCACGGATATCCTGTCACAGATCACCAAATAAACAAATATGGCACAAAGTTGAATAACTAACGCGTTTGATTCAAAGTGGCGTAAGTTACTACAACTCATTTTAATATAAGGATTTGTTATGAAATAGCAAATCACAAAAAAGAGAAAGAATTAAGAAAAAATATTTTATGGTTTTGTACTAAAAATTAAGAAATAAAATATTAAACATAATTTACAGAATCGTCATGACAGTCTCAGTTTAGTTTTCCAAATATTATTTTCATTTCATTTTATGTCTAAATACGGAGCGCCAATGTCTTGCGAAAGTTTTAAAGAAAGCAGATCGTTGGCGAATTTTTTTTAATTTCTGGCCACAGTCCGAAACGCGTGTTTTAAAAAAATGGCCTTCGTTTCTTTAACTTCTCTTACAAAAATAGTTTTTTTTTCTTTTTCTTTTTTAGTAAATAAACTAAACCAAATAGAATCAATTAAAGTCGCTATCTCATGTCATTCGTTTGCCTAAATCACTGAACAAATTTTTTTCTTCTTTCAAATTAAGTCTTTTTCAAACGATATTAATTGTCTTCAGTCAACTTTTTTTTTTTATATTATCACGGGTTATAAAAATTTATAATAGTGGTATTAAATTGACACAGTACGAACTTGGAATTTTTTTTAAAAACCACTTTAGTATTCTGAATACGAAGTTACATCTGTAATTTTACTCAGCCACCCCTGACCCCGAGTCAAGAACGTTGCCCCGTAGTGATTACGTTTAGTGTTTTAAAAAGTAAATACAAAATTCTTCTTCAAATTTAGATTGAACATTGAAAAGGCGCATTTTTATTTCCGTGCCCATTTTCTTAAATGCGCATTTCGAGCTGCGTCCAGAATAAAAAAAACTCGCCAACGAGATAAAAATTTGGCGTTTTATTTATTTTTATTCGAAGGCAGAATTTTCCTTTGCTTCACATTATTATTAGAGTCATTTAATATTATATCTAGTTTTACCTCACTGGCAGATTTTTGACCCTTGTAACTCATGGATTAATGAGTGTCATTAAAATATGTTCCTTTTAAAAAACAAGGCTTAATTTAACTATTCAATAGTTAATAAAAAATTCTAACGAAAAGTTTTAATCAAAAATATATTCTTTTCAAAGATATTTTTTTATTTTTTTCAAGATCACCAAAAATTTATTATGCTTGAAATAATGATTGAATCTGATTGTTAGCGGGCTTGAAGTTTATGTATATCAGAGCAAAAAACATTCGAACTTGTCTTATGTGTGAGAAAAATATTTATGACTGCCTCGATTTTTTTTTGTCGACCATAACACCTTTAGAAAAAGTAAATAATGGTGACTCATTAAGAGTTATTTTATTCCTTATGGTTCAGTTTTTACCCTTCTTACTTTCAAGCCTGATAATAAGAGCTGATTATTCTAAACTGGAGAGGATTCCTTATGGACCCCATAGTTCATTCAATAGAGTTTTATTTATAAAATATACTTTCCTTCGATACTATTTGAATACCAATAAATTTAAATGCGTGTGGACGTGTATTGTACACATCGTCAATATTTAATAATATAGCGTCATTAGATTATTATAATCTTCGTAATTGCTAAGACCGACCATCTTGGTAGTTCCAGTGCTTCAAGAGGTCGAATTATTTAAGGAACAAAAAAAATTGTGAATGCTGAGTTTTCCTATATTTTAAGACTAAGAAGACAAAAATCTTCAAACATAAATAACAATAAAGAAATTACAAGTAGAAAAGATTTCCTCTATTTTAATACTACAGGAATACACATATGTTTATTAAGTAAAAAGAACATATACCATTTTTAAAAAGATCGTGTTCTATTGTAAAGCGAGTCGATAAATGGAAATAACGCATTAACAAACAGTTACTTAAAGGGTAACAAAAAGAGTGTGAAGTTCCATCATGCAGTAACAGGTACTTATAGAAAAATTATTTCCTTTTACCTAAAGTTTTTAAACTTCCAATTGAAGTGATCAATAGGATTATCATTTTTTTTTCCTTTGTGGAAGCAAAAGACAAATAACAAAATTCGACTTTTTAAATCAAAAGGAAAGAAACGTGCTTTTCATTATTATTTATTTATTTATCTTTTGTTGTATAAAAGTAATAAAATATGTTATAAATAAAAATAACGAATTTCGTTTGTGGGATTTTTATTTTCAGAAATACTTTTTTTTCTTTTAAAATATAAATGTTTTTTTCTGATTTTAATACAGAGTCGTTTTGTTGGTAATACTGCGTAAAAGTAAGTTTATTTTGATTTATTGGATAAGAAAATATTAATGATTGACAGAGATGATCAAAATGTATCTAATGACCGGCAATTAATATTACTCAAGTAATTATTAATAAATTTAATCATATAATTATTAATAATTTTTAGTCGCTAATTATTGTACTCGCAAATAATGATTATTTGTAGTGTACTTGTAATCATAATGTACGATTGCTTAGAATCACAATTAAGAGTAATTGAAATTATAACAAGTAAAGAAAGTTGAGGGAAATAGGATGAATAACAAGTACTTATGATGAATATAATAATTATTTTGACATCATTATGAGTGATCATACTAATGAACGATCAGTAATGAATAATAAAATAATAAGTCCTACTGATCACTGATAATTGTTATTATTATTGTAATCTAAATACTACATGATTATTTAAAATCATGATTACGTGTAATGTGAGTGGTTAGCTGAGATGGGCAAAATGAAAATGATTTAAAATACTTGTACTCGAGATTATTGAGGTAATGAAGACTGGAGGTAATCATAATTATTTGCAATCGTTAGTCGTTATTTTTATGAACCGTTTGTTGTTATTGCACGCAATCGTAACTGATACTCACTAAAAATTATGATTAAAATTGCAATCATAATATAATAATTTTTTAGAATCACGATTACGTGTTATATGAGTGGTTAGCAAAGTTGGGCAACATATGATTGACAAGAAGCTTTTATATTTTTCGATTATAGAGGTAATCAAGATTAGCTGCCATCATTACTCGTTATAATTTGCTAACGTCATTAGTTGTAATCAAATCTAATGATTACTATAAATATGATTATGGGTGTCATCATCATATGTAAAATTTTAACTCTTTTTAACACAGATCATTTACACGTGAGAAGAGTTGGGCAGATTATAATGGTAATCAAAATTATAAGTCATCATGCTTACTACCTTTTTTGCTTCTAACTAACGATCCCTTGTAATTATGATTATAACATGCCTGCCAACTTTTAATTCCTTCGAGGATTATTTTCGCCAGTGGTAGTAAAATGAAATTTAAATTTCAATTTTAGGCAGAAGAGTACGCTGTATTTTGAAAAAGTTTGTACGGACTAGAACAACAGCATCACATATTTATATATATGCTTAATTTTTTTAAAAATAGTGGTGGTCAAAAAGACTATAAATTAAGTTTATGAATGCAAAAAATATATGGAAAGTATACATTTTACTACCACTTTAAATATAGAAATAAAATTTTACGCCAAATGCGTAAAAGTTGGCAGGTATGTTATAACCAATTACTATGTTCAGCTCCAGATAATTGAAAATTCAATTAAATGATAACTTTTATGAATCCTAATATAGATGTAAAAATCAACACATTCAAAATCCACATTCATTGATACTGACTCTTTAATAATTATTCAAAATTAAATGTTCACTCATTTTTGTTTTATGTTTAACTGACTGAACCTTTAAAAATTCGTTTTTTTATTTATTTACTTTCTTTAAAAAAATATATAAATAGACAAGTACGTTAAAATTAAAAAAAAGGGATCAATTGAAAGATTCCTAAATGTTTTATTGTATTAACCTAAATTTGGTTTTACAAACTTTGCTCCCAAATCTATTTGGATAAAATTTAATCCTAATCGTTTTACCTTTGCAGCTTCATCTAAATTTTTCCCAGTTTTATTCAAATCTTATATAATATAGTAAAAGTTATTATTTATTGTTTAATAATCTTAAAATCGTTAATAAGCTTCGATATGGATTTAATTATGTTTATCATTAAATGACAAAGTAGTATAAAGGAATTACTTTATAATAAAGAAATTCCGTTCTCAGTTTTAAGCCTTATGTTCTAAGTTTCTCTGGAAAAATCAAAAATCTCGGAGGAGTGGGAAACACCCCCAATCCATAATTGGTACAAGGGATCAAAACCGGGTTTGTCCCTTGACCTCCAGTCAGACAGACTTACCCGGACTTGTTCTATCACGGCTTTCTAACGGTCACATCAAGTGCCTCACTTTCAACGAGGGCAGGTAAACCTTCGTCACAAAGGGCCAAATTCATCAGGCATCTCCTGAGCACCTCTTGGATTGCATGGGACTCTCTAAGGAGGATCTCTTTAGCAATCCTCTCCTAGTCTTCGACTTCCTTTCAATCAACGAACTCGTGGATCTTGTCGGACTCCGTCAGACAGTGAGGATAAGCCTTATGTTTGAAATAATAATCAAAACATTAAAAAGGATGATAAATGAATATTTCAAGTAAATGTCCCTAAATCAGGAATTTAACATGCAGATAAGGGTTTGCGTGAGCTATACAGTGTAATGACCAGTGTCTTAAATAACGGAGCTGGGAGGGGGGTTGGGCATGATGTTTGAAGGCACACGATTTAGAAATAATAACACTTATAGGGGTGCACAACCTTAGGCCCGCTGTAGGACCTGAACCTGAAATATATATATGTATATACACGTATACGTTTTTTTGTTGCAAAGATCAGAAATTTTGAATGGCGCATTAAAATTTTTGAACTCACCAAATCTAAATCAATTTAGTATTTTGATCGCTTTTTTCGGTGATTATCACAACCAATCTCCAAGGCTTTAAAAACAGTTTTGACAGTTATTGTTGTCTTCATAATTTTAAAAATATTGTATTAAGTGTAAGATAGGGCGCACCTAAGTCCATGTACGGCCATTGGTAATGACTCATAAACCCAGAGACACAATACAAACCTAGGGTTACAACGGGATTTCTATTTTCATGCTTCGGTGGGAGATTCTGCTAAGCCGTGCCTAAATGAGTCATTGTAGTATCGCACTATGTGAAATATCTCTGAGGATGATCCGATATCACAGAGCAGAGGGGATGTGGTGGTATAACGAGGACAAAAATAACCTCGATTCCTTCGCAGGTTAAAGGAGTGAGCTCATTGACCACTGCCCAGTGATCTTACTGGGAAACGTGCGAGTGAGACTCGATTCAATTGCTCTCCAAGAAGAAGAGGACCACGTATACCGACATATGTGATCTATGACGTCAGCTGATCGCTTATAAGAAGGTTGAAGGGGGGTATACGGAGATAAAAGTAAAATTATTACAATAAAATTTCTCTAAAAACTAAAGTTACAGTAAAATTTCGCCAAATGACAGTGGTGGTGATCAGTTAAAAGTGGATTAACAATAAAGTTTNAAGATCGCTTATAAGCAAAATAGCGTGTTAAGAGTTGAGCTAAGTTTCTCCACAAAAGTTAGAATGTTAATTAACGTAAAGTGAATGAAATACAGCGCTGTATCGCACATCGAATCTGTTGAAATGTAATTCTTTCCCTTCTATGCCTTTCATTTACCTTAGATTTATAATTTGTTTATGTATTTTATTGTAACCGTGATATATTTCTGTTTTGTGTACCTGGAAACTTCGATGCTCAATTAGATTGTTTATGTTCCACTTGGCTTCATGCCAGTCTTTGTATATATAGTGAAGGAATTGAAATGTTTGCGAAAGAATCTTTGTGTACGCATATAAAATGTATTATTTAAGAGAATGGATGCTTGATGGGCTTGTCTTACTTGAAATAAAGTGGGAAGAATAGTTGCAAACGTAAACAAATCTCCTCTATTCTATATTTTACATGAATTAAATGCGTAAAAATCTCATAATCATACTATAATTAACATATTTTGAAGGCATATTAGAATAGTAGGAAGTGATACTCTTACCTAAAAAAAGTTGGCCTTTCCTGAAATCCAGAATAAAAATCCTTAGATATTTATAGTGGATTACTCATTCCATTTCTATTGTATATTTTATGGTTATACTTGTTTCAATTAAATAAATTATGAGAATAGAGAGATTTTGCATAGCATTGCGGTTTCCTATAATTCCTAAGATAACGCTATTTGAGCTTTCTCAGCTCATGTGCCAAAATTTTTCAACACATTGCTGAGGGATAGGAAATTGTTGCGTTAACGCAAGGCAAGTACTAAACAAAATCTGTCTATAGCGTCAAAATAGTATAACTATGAAGCTGTCTACTCCCCAGAGGAATTACATACTACATACAGGAACACATTTCACCGATTTTTCAAGCCAAAAAAAACGACAACAAACCATACTGTTGCCAAAGCACTCAGATAAACTATGTGTTGCCACTGAATATTAGTTACATTACAAGAATAATATATACATGGGAAATATAATCATGCACATAATAAATAATTATAACAGTTATCTCGAAGTTTTTTCAGCGTCCTTTCAGCTTTGAGATATGGAGAGTATACTGTAGTTAAATAATAATTCAGGTTGAGTATACTTAATTAGAATACAATACTTATACAAAATAACTGTCAAATATAAATCAGTATTCAAGATAAATGGCGATCTTCTCGGGGCTCTCGATGGATGGAATTCTGTTTCCATAAATTACACAACAGGGCGTTAGATTGAACTCTGTACGTATGACCTGAGCCTGCTTCTAGCCTTCCCACAATTCGATCCATCATCTAAGCTTTGGTGGTTATTCATTTTTACAGTTTGAAATTAACCCATCACTGCAAAATAACACCAAGAAATTCTCTGAGGTGTTCTAGAGCAGTGTTCCCCAACCTTTTTATCACCGCGAACCTGTCAACGTTTGATAATTTTACCACGGCCCGCAGGGGAGGGGGACGTTGATTGTTTATATTTTAGATAATTTTTAATGACATACATTAATTTTAATACAAAATATTTTAATTACATATATTAATATTAATACATAATATTTTAATTACATATATTAATATTAATTTACATCATATTAATTCTAATTTAATTGTTGTTGTTGTTAATTTACGTCGCACTAGATCTGCACAATGGGCTATTGGCGACGGTCTAGGAAACATCCCGGAGGATGATCCGAAGACATGCCATCACAATTTTGATCCTCTGCGGAGGGGATGGCACCTCCGCACCCACCGCACACTGACCGTAGCCAGTGATGCTTGACTTCGGTGATCTGCTGGGAACCGTGTCTTAACGATCAGTCTAGTGCGGGACTAATTTAATTGTATTTAAACATGTCTTCAAAGCAAAATACAGTTACACCAAAAAATAAATATAACGTGATTTAGCATTTTAACTTACTAGAACATTAAATCAATGAGAACCCTAAGATTGTTTCTTTGCAATGAGACGGTTCCATCTGGGGGTAATCGGAGACAATGATACATTACAAAAATTTATGTCACTACTTTCGGGGCCCCCCTTTTTTTTAAATAAATAAAATTTTAATGGAACACAGATATTTTTAATTTGGGGTATAAATTCAGTTTCAATGAAATGGGCGGCCCGGTACCATTTGATCCACGGATCGGTACCGGTCCGCGGATTGGGGAACACTGTTCTAGAGAGCGAAATGCGTCTTAACTTACGCGCACTTATATAGCCTCTACTGGCTCCATATACACACACGTGTACGCTTACGTATTTTATGTACAAGATTTGAATTTTTGTCTAGAAGCAGTGGTTTTACATNAGCCAGTGATGCTTGATTTCAGTGATCTGCTGGGAACCGTGTCTTAACGATCAGTCTACTGCTGGACTAATTTAATTGTATTTAAACATGTCTTCAAAACAAAATACAGTTACACCAAAAAATAAATATAACGTGATTTAGCATTTTAACTTACTAGAACATTAAATCAAGGAGAACCCTAAGATTGTTTCTTTGCAATGAGACGGTTCCATCTGGGGGTATAATCGGAGACAATGATACATTACAAAAATTTATGTCACTACTTTCGGGGGCCCCCTTTTTTTAAAAATAAATAAAATTTTAATGGAACACAGATATTTTTAATTTGGGGTATAAATTCAGTTTCAATGAAATGGGCGGCCCGGTACCATTTGATCCACGGATCGGTACCGGTCCGCGGACCGGGGATTGGGGAACACTGTTCTAGAGAACGAAATGCGTCTTAGCTTACGCGCACTTATATAGCCTTTACTGGCTCTACTGGCTAACTTACGCGCACTTATATAGCCTCTACACGCGTACGCTTACGTATTTTATGTACAAGATTTGCATTTTTGTCTAGAAGCAGTGGTTTTAGATTCAGTTCAATTCTTTTCATGAAATTCTATAAAATGTGCAAATTCTTTTCATTCATTTCACCAGTGTAGCTTATTATTAAGAGTTTAATAATAGTAAAATAACTTCACATCGTTATCGTAAAATGTTGCATACTAATATGTAATATCACGCAGATAATTTATCATATAATAAAGAAACAACAATTTTAATTTTAAGCATTTTATTTAGAATAATAACAAAACCGTAATATTAATAGAGAATAATAATAAAAAGTATGATTCATAAATATTACTGTTAAATACCGTTAAATGAGGAATACATAAATTATTTAGTGACAAATACAGTTATAACTTTTTCAATTTAATGAGTCCGTTCAAGATATTTAGATCTCTTTTCTGTTTTTCAGTGATTATTTTATATCATTTTTCTGCACACTTCTTTGATTTTTTTTAAAAATACACAATGTATGGTGTTTTCAATATAAATGTAAACAATATCTATCTCGAGCTCAATACCTGCTCTAGTTCCGGTTAAAAAGTTTGCAACTGCTTACCACAGCTTATTCTGCGAGGCGATATTTTCAAACGAATAATTTTGTTTTCAATAAAAGAAGTAAATTAGATAATTTCTGAGCTGAAATCTGCCGTATTTCATAAAATATTAATGTTATTAAGTAGTTCTGGTGAGTTTGAAAGTGAAAATTTGTTTTAGTTATTTATAGATATATTGTTAAAAAAGGTGCTAGATTTTGAGTAACTCGCTTTTTTAGCAGTCCTGATTTGGCCTCTTTCCATTTGTTTATCACTTTTTGTTCTTGTTGCAAGCTGTGCTTCATCTTACGTTAGCGCCTTTAACATTGTAAACACAAATATTGTTAACATAGTAAACACAATTCAAATTCAAATACCACGTTTGCAAGAATCTCAAAACACAATGATCATGTTGTGAGCCAAATGGCTTTAAAATATACCGGAAGTATAGTCGGTATGGAGCTGGCAGTGTTCCCCAGTGTAGAAAACACCATCCATTCGACAAAGCTACCATTTCCTTTTTCGTAATTTTTAATGATGTTTATGTTTCAGTAGATGACAACCATGGATAGTGACTCAAATGAAGTGAGTCGAAATCTGTTTGAAGCCCTCAAAGGATCCCAGTTTCGAAGATTGAGAAAAGTGAGGAAATAACTGTTTGTTTGTTTGCATATTCTTACGCATTAGAAACCGTTTTCACTGCATGCGAAAAATTTGCTATTGCGAATGAAAATACCTGTTGGTCAAATATAACACGCCAATTAAATTCTTGTTCACATTTACGCATCCGCGATTTTTTCGCGTGCAGTGACAATAGTCCCTTTAATAACTTGAACTGTAAACAATAATACACGGTGTAACAACTTTAACAACAACCGTTAGATCATAGTATATATGGTATATAACTTTAAATGTAGTAACTATAATATAGTATATAATAGTCACAGCAATAAGGGGTGTTAAAGAGCATCATAAGAATTCGAAATTGTACTGCAATCCGTGACCGGAAATCACATCTTACACCGCCAGAAACACCTCAGCAGTATGGACTGGCTGTTCGCGCGCATTTAAACTGGCAATTTAATATACATAAATTATCTTAATTTTTTGTTCGTTTAAAGTTTTTTTTAAATGGTAATTGTGTTCCTAAAAGGAGGGGAAAAATGCTTTTGTCGTAATTTAATAATTATGATTTGGTGACCCACTTTGCGCACCCAGTAAGTGGGTCGTCAAATCATTAAATTGAGACCGAAACTCTGAGTCTATTTAAATGTTATTTTTGACAATACTGCTAGAAAAACCGAAATTAACATAAAACTCCCCCAGGAATTGAACTTCAATTCATCCAAATTGTTTACAGCAGAGTCGCTTGACAGTGATGAATCCAACAGAATGATGAGGACATTTCATGAACAATATTTATGAATAAAAAAAACTCCAACTTAAACATAAATCATCTTTGTAGAGACATCATAAGCATTAAACAAAATAACAGTAAAGTAATCCCATCAAATTAAATTATAGGACAAACATAAAAAATGCAATTTTTAAGTAGCGCTACATTTGTTTGCTTACTTAAGGCGTGTAAAAGCACTGAATTGTACGTTTTTTTAGTTGTCCTCTTCTGCAGGTATATTGGAAGAAAATCTATGATAATTTTAGCAAATAAAAGTACTTTTACGAACAGTCAGTTTTATTCTATCCGGTCATTAAATTCTGTTCTCGTGGTGCAACAGTTAAATGGGATTCCAAGAATTACGACTTTTTTAAAAAAAAAAAAACAATAATGGTTTTTGAAACATTCAATTTATATTTAAATCCAATCAATAATCCTCTTTATTTGATATTTTGCTTGCCTTTATAGAATTATTTGAAGTAAAATATGCAGTGAAAAATTTTAATATATTATACAGTAATAACTCTCGTTATAGTGACAAACTAAATTTAAATTTTATTTCTAATATGAAAAAATATTTTTAATAAACATTATAATATTAAAGATTTTGTTTTCTCCCTTAGCATTGATGCGTCAAGATCTTATTATTACTTTTCTTTTATTCATTTACACTTCGAAATTCTTTGTTTCGATCTTGTAAAAGCCAAAATGAGTAAAATTTCCCCAAATAAAAAGAAAAATTTAGATAATATGTATTTCGTTATTAACTTTCAAAACCCTACTTTCGATAAGATCAAATTTCATAATATTTTTAAAAATTAAAAAAAAATTGTTTCCATTTCAAAATTTTAATATAATAAAAAGCCCGTAGACCTATATTTAATAATAATGACATTAATTTAATTAAGCAATAGTTTAAGGAAAATTAATACAATCCGATTAATGAATGTGACTGTGAAGAAGAGAAATATTTTGATTTTGTTGCATAAACATATTATTGCGGATAGTTTAAATATTATAGAAAACTTAAAACTTAGGTGTTTTAATGATAAAAGGCACAAAATTTAGACCCATTTACTGTACATCAATTAATAAAATTCTAAAATATTTTCTTAATATTCTCAATAGTTTTTGTTAAAATATTTTGTTAACAGAATGGAATTGGGCTGTTTATTATTACTTTAAAAACTTTGTTTTCAATAATAAGGAAAATTTAAGCAAAGCTAACAATCATTATTAAATCTTCTGTATAAAAATTCTATGTTGAACTTTCAAATACGGAGTTAAAAAAAAAGTAAAAATTTAAAGCTTAGTCATTTAAATAATAATATGATCATTAAAAATATTATGGCTTTTTATATAAGAGATTAAAATTTTTTTACTTAATTATCAGTCCAAAATTTCATATAATTGCTCTTGCAAAATAATTTCTTCAAGTCTGTATAATTGATTAACAATCTTTATTGCCGAAAGAATGATTACAATAAACTTTTTTGCAGCGAGATGACGAAGTGGAGATGAAGAAGAACTTGACGGAGAGCGAGGAATACAAAGAATACGTGAAAACGGTGTTCGCTCGATCTTACATCGCCAGTTTTGCTGACGTCGCCGAATCAACGTCCCTCAAAAAGAAGGTGTTTGTGATGGCCGTCTTCTTCTTCAGTGTATTCGGTCTGATCTATCAGGCCAGAGACTTCACAGAGTTCTACATGACCTATCCCACTCTCAAGAACGAGCTCTACCTCAATCCATTTTACGTCGAGCAACCAGCCATCACAATTTGCAACGCCAACCGGTGAGATGCTTATATTTATACTTTTTTTAAGTCTAGAAACCTAAAGACAGCTTTAAAAAAGGTCTCACTGGCAATATTAGCAGCTTTGCCAGAGCGATATCTTGGGTACATCTAACAAACCAGGCATGCTTTAAAATAAAAGTATATTCATTATCAAGCATGTGATGAGTCATCCATTGCATTGTTGGAATCTTGGACAAAAATTCAATTTCGACAGTGATAAAAATAGTTTAACCCCTGTCACATCTGATCTATATCTTGATTCCCTGGAATCTTGTTTCATTCATATAAATGCCGATTCCTTTATGAACGATATGAGCTCCTCTCCGACCTTCATAGCTCGTGGAAATGCATTTTGCTCTGATTTGCAACTCTCGGTCACAGCGGTTTTTTTAATTTTGTTTTTCATCTTCATTTTTCTGTTTCACCCTTGGCTACCACGGTCTTCCAGTTTTGTTTTACATCGTTATTTTTTAATTTTTCTTTGACATTTTATGCTTCAAATCATTTTTGATTTCCTCATTCACGCCTGGCAAGTCGTGAAAATGGGCACCTATTTTTGTGTCCTTGAAATAGGTCGGCACCCCTCTTAATATTTTTGTAGCCTGGAAGTTTTTAATCAAGAACCATGTAACAATAAGTTGTTGCTGTCGTTGGATATTAAGGCGAGGGGGTGTGATTGTTCTTGTTTTCCAGTAGTGCCGTCTATGGCCAAGAATTCAATTACTATCACAGCCATACGCCACACCCGTTTATAGGGCGAAACCATTCATACATTCATCCACAGATCGTCATTTTGACCCGAACCAGAGGACGATCCGTCTCCAATCCAGTACCCCCAGAGGTATCGATTTGTTATGGAAACATGGAGGATTTTGTGACCCTACAGATATAACGTGCACTAGTCACCATTTACTACACGGGGAGTCTTCGGCCGGCTTGATTCGAGAACCCGTTCTCACAAACCAGACTACCCCGCCCATGTTACAATAAGTATTTCATGCATATAAAATTTTCCAAACATAAATTTCGCGTATTTATGTTTGTGAAGGCAAAAGTAAACAGTAAGTATTGTTCTTAGCTATCGACGAAGTGCGTACTGCAAAGAACCGTGGATGGAAACAACTGATTTTGAAAATGAAACGGAGTTCTGTCAGAAATATGATCATTTTTGTCCCGATCAAGGCAGACCCTACCCACAGGTATGTGCAAAATATATTTCTTTTTTATGCATTATATGAGTGTTTTTCTTATGTTGCTCTACAGTCTGAAATAGGATTTTATTTCAATTCGCAGAAATGTCCGACATTCAGTATTAAATTAATATTTTTAAATAGTTTCATTTAATGAAATAGGCCCGACTGGAATCATTACGATATTTTAAATGTTATGGCTGTAAGTATTTTTAAATTTCAAGTATTTCAAAGTTTAAATTTTAAAAGAAATTAAGAATTAATAAAAGATTTATTGCTAGAAAGATATTTGCTACCTTTTTTTTAAATCCTTTTTTCTCATCTTCGATTCGTGAAAACAGATCCCTAAGAAGTTATTCCGTATATATTGATTGTTTTAATGAATTTATATTTAGGTTAGTAACGGAGCCGTTTATAAAAATATTTTTAAAAAAATTAATGAATAAGGAAAGAAACATACTACCTAAAGAGAAAAAATCTCAAATGAATAATATATAGCTATCTACCAGTTTTTATTTCTGGAAATTCTCTGAAAATTGGATGTTTTTTAAATTTTACAAGTAAGTAACTAAAGATAGGATTCATTTAAAGGTTTAAAAAAAGGAAAATTTTAATGGTTTAAGTAAATTCACGTTATTGCCAGTATTGAAAGTCTGGTAAGACTTATTTCGCATATAAATATGCGAATCATAGTATAATACTTTTATAATAACATATAAATAATTTTCATACGATATGTATAGGGGAGAGTGGGGTCAATTGTAACAGGGTACGATTGTAACAGAGCAAAAATTTCGAGTGTCGGGTTCTAGATTTGGCTCCTAGGTGGTGGACAAGGTGTATTTAACAAATCTGCATGTACACCCCTGATGGCAACCATTTTTATGTACTTTTGAAAGAGTTACATCACAAAAGATATTTTCACGTCACGCAAGTACTTTTTTTGGTATTAGAATATTATATNTGTCAAACTATACCGATGAATTAAATTAAGAGTTGTTAATTTTAATTTTTGAGCATTTTGCCATATCTCGAGAACTTATCAAATGAGTTGAAAAGCTTTTGCACACAATTATAAAATTCGTTTATGCAAAGATATGCAAAAAATATCTTTTAGTATACATTTATTATTTTTTTATTATGTTATTTAACCTCTTCGAGATGAGCGAGTCATATATGCATTCTCAGAGTAGCGGTAATTCAGTTGGAAAAAAATAAAACTGGTTGGCAAAATATTTCTATATCAGTTCATTTGGGGGGGGGGAATAATAGTTTGATTTTTACTTTATATCCCTATTTAATTCAAAATAAAAATTATATAGTTACACTTTGAATTATCATTCATTAGATATGTTATAATTAAAGTGAAAGCAAAAGAAAAAAAAGAAGAAGAAAAAAAATTAAAATTATAAAAAAGGAGCCATGCCAAACTTAAGCAACCACTTTTTCTTTTCTTTTTCCATTCTGATTCCGTACGAATACATTCATGGCTTACCAGTCACGAAAAGGTTAATAACAGTAAAAAGAAAATGAATTGCAAGGTATACAATTTTTCGACATCATTTTAAAGAATGTAATTTTACATGGCGAAACACAAAATTTGATAGAAATTTGTCGAATGGTTTCTGAGAAATCGAGCTTAAAAAAGTCATGCATTTAAAATTTGATTTCTCGAAAACTATAATTGTGTGCAAAAAATTTTAAATTCGCTCAAAAAGTTCTGGAGATATGCTGAGATGAGCAAAAAATAAAATTATTAAAAGGTCCCAAAGGACTACTGTCTCTACCCTATTATTGGAACACTATTTCTCAGATTGCGGCCATTCCCTATATTTTGGGGAGTCAGAAATCTGAATCTACCTGAAAAAAAGGTGTGTTTATTCAGAGAAAGTAATTTGATTTCATAATTTAAAATATCGTCTGTAATAATTTATTGGCATTTTTGAGGTCACCCCCCATTAAGATTGAGTCTTACAAGTTTCCATCAAAAGTTATTCAGGGTGGTCACGCACTGTACATATTAGAGTAGTGCACTCAAATAAAATTTAGATCCATTAAGCCCCAACTAAATCTTAAGAAAAGATAAGTTTCCTATAGTTAAATCTTTCATATAGGTATTAAAAAAAAGTCCATTTTAAATACTAATTCTATAAATAATATAATTTAAATACCGATTCGAATAAATATAAAGATTAATTTTTACTTTTTTACGTAAATACTTAGTTACAGGGTAACAAAAAAATGTAGGGATCATTTTTGAATGTTTTTATTTCCAAAATTTATTACATAAATTCAGCGATGCTTCTCAATATGTCGATCTCCGGCATAATAGATTTGTCTACAACGCTTCGACCATGATTTTAAACCCGCAAAATGATTTCCTGGAGGATTTTCTTCACCTCTTCTCTAATAGCTCTTTGAAGGCCTCTCAATGTAGAAATTCTTCGCTTTTTCAGTTTGTTTTTCAGATGTCCCCATAGGAAATAGTCGCATGGTGCAGCATCAGGACTGTTTGGAATCCATTGTTCTGGTCAGGAATTGCATTGTTGATCTGTTAGGAATTTCTGGGTGACCTTAGATGCATGCAATGGGGCAGAGTCCTGATGGAACACAGCATCACCATTAGGGTACAATCTGCAGTAATCATCCTTAAGAAAGGGGTTTAATATCTTCTGTATGTAATACTCAGAATTTATTTTGGTCCCAGGTTTCATAAACCGAGGTTTGATCACACCATGGGCGGATATGACCATCTAAACCCTTGGATTAGGCAACGTGGTTGATAGTGTCAAGTCTCGCCTGTTCTGCCCACGGCTAAGATATTGAACTTTAGATTTAGCATTGGTATCAGATAGATAGATCCAAGTTTCATCAGTTATAATGAACTTTCGCCATCTGTCCTTACGGAGAAGCTTGTAGAGGGGCCATGAACGTTGCCTCCTAATCTGCACCGATCTCTCACTTAAATGATGACATTTAGGTTTTTTTATGACATTTTTTCTTCAACTTTGGTTTTAGTTAATAGCTTACAACTTGCAGACTCACCTGTACCAACTACATCCTGTACTTCTTCGATTTTAATTCATTTTTGTTCGCAGACACTGAACTGGGATCGGGAATATAATTGTTTTATGTAGCCATTTCTTGTGCCCAATTGGAAAAATCCTTCTTCCGTTATTTTTATGATGATAGCTAAAATAGATTTGGCATCACCTTCTCCTCTGTCAACTTCAGGCACTGGGATACGGACGGTAAACACCACAAGAACCACTATTTTACACTTTAACGGGCTGCAGATAGTTATTCTATGAAATAGCTAGTTAAACCATGAAATACAAGAGAGTTTTACACATTAACGGACGCGATCAGTTATTTCATGGAATAACTAGGTATTCTATAAAATAACGGATTTCATACTTTAACGGTAACATATACATAATTATTTACAAAATTTATGTGAGAAAGCCCCGTCTGAAATGGAAAACGCTGTCTTTGATAAAGTCGAATTTATCTTTATAATTGCATGTTTCGCAATTTTTTACATGTTTGAAAATGCTTGAAATGTGCTCATTGATTACTCAATGTGTAAGTACTTTTTTTTAAAAAAAATCATTCGTATGTATGAACGACATTGTCCCGGTGATTCTACGTAAAATTTTATTTTGAGTCTTCTCTTATGTGTGGGTGGCTGTCTCAGGGCCAGTCTTGATGGGTCGACTGAAAAGCGCCCGATTCGGTCGACTGAAAAGCGCGAATTCTGGAGATATGTGAGTTCCAATTTAATATATTTGTAAGCGTTACACCCAGTGACATGGCTTTCTCAGCAATCGGCGGGATGGCCATTCCAAATAAGGTTATGTTAAGATTTTTCTTCTCTAAAAAATTCTTATAATTCATAACGCGGATTCGGGAAAGGATTCAATTTTGCTTACCCATATTCTACAGTGGGAATGATGTTTTTGATTGTCCTAACAGCTATATTTGGGATCTACTTAGGATGGCTGTGATGTCAGCATAAATGGTTGATATCATGTTGTTATTTTCTACGAGCTTGGGAAAATCAGCACAGTCAATAGGGAGAAAAATGGACCCTAGTAGGGTCTCTCGCATATGTTTTCCTTTTATTTGATTTTTCATCATTTACCTTAATATTTTGTTAGTTAAATAACTGTCGAGTAACAGATCTATAAGTCATAATTGGATTTTGTTCATAAATCATTTATATTTTTGGACCTGGTGGGGAGCGGGCTTGCTCAGTTTGTTCAAACATTGTCGAATCTCGTCGCAGTCACTTTATAGAATCGATTTTTTTCTAACACTTTATAAAAATTTTATCAGAATGTGACTACCCTGATTATCTTAGGCCTTCCTTCAACATAAAAAAAAAGCTTAATCAAAAATACCAGACGTAATTTTTAAAAAAATAATTATCTTTTTATATTATATCTTTTTATTTTATATTATAATATTATTGTTCACACTAACCGACTAGTTACCTCTTCACTACTCTTTTCTTGAGAATAGCAAATAATTGCATTCGTACTTAACAAAATGTGACAGAAGTATGTGCACCTAAAAATGAAAAAGGTTTAGTTAGCATAAAACCATACGGCGTACAAAAACTTTTCTCAATGGTCGTTAAATCGAAAGTTTGAGTCCTGTTGTCGTCAGAAAAGGTGAGAAAATGTTTAGGGTTTGCTCCTGCTTGTAACGGAAAGATACTGCTTAACTGCCCAAAACTTTTCTCCGACAAGTCACTGAGAATCTTAATACTTGTCTTCAGAGCCGAATTCAAAGTGACATAAAGAATATGACATATTATTATTATTTTATCACGATGGCTCTTCAATTTTCCTCAATAACACTCCTCGAATGAGAGTTTATTTCTTTATCAATATTTACTTTCTAAATTACAAAAAAAAAGAAGAAAAGAAAAAGAAGAAGAAGAAGTTGATTTCGAGTCTTCGTGGGAATAAATTGCATTTATCTATGAATTTTCGGTTTCACAATGAAAATTAAAGATGAATGCAAAGAAATGATGAGGGTGGCTCAGGAGAGGGAAAAAAAGGAGCTAAGAAAGAGTGCTCCAGGAAAAGTGTTTTTGCGTCAAGATAAGTATATTTAGCCATAGTTGTAT
The DNA here is from genome assembly GCF_043381705.1 of Parasteatoda tepidariorum. NCBI lineage: Eukaryota > Metazoa > Arthropoda > Arachnida > Araneae > Theridiidae > Parasteatoda > Parasteatoda tepidariorum. The sequence goes on from NC_092213.1 coordinate 1,869,466, forward strand.
ACAATTCATCTTCCTCTAAACGACGTACTTAAAGGCACTTCATTATTGTTGTTGTAGATTTGTAAGCCCCGGGTGGGCGAGAAAGCGTTGAAGAGCAGAAACATATGGAAGATAGCAAAGGAGTTGGGACACAGTACAAGCATCATTATTTCCTGCGTGCAGCGTTTAGATTCCGGGGATCAGCCTTGCAAGTAAGTTTTTATTAATCTCCGTCAGTGATATTCATGTTCTGATTTCTCTACTTGGTTTTGACCATAAATACAGAAGTTTTCTCTTGCGGTTATGCTTTAATTAGTAATTCTTTATTTTAAGTTTTGTCCGGAGAAAAAAAACAGACCACCATGAATTATAAATAATTTAAATAGTATGTGTAAAATGCAAAATAATCAGTCTAATGGTAATCCGATTGCAGAAATGCTTTTCACCACAATGTCTCAAGATGAATCGGAAAAAAGATCAAAAGTGCTCAGTTGTTAGAATAAGTTCAACTCTTTGATTCATTGCCACCAGGAAACTTCTCCCACAGAAATAAAAATGTTGCAAAAGATATGCTGGAATTTTTTAAATATTAAATGTGTTTCGCTCTCAGGACTCTATTTTTCTAAGGAAAAGATAAACTTATCGAATTGCATGGAGAATTCTTTACGTAATGTATGATAAAAGTTAGAAAATTATGTAAGTTCTTCTGTATTTTTTTGCATTGCAAGTTCATTATTTTTATTTTTCATTCAAATCTTGCGATTAGAACTTCAACTTCATATCACCATTCCTATTTCTGATTCGAATCCTTTGGCCCTCATAACATTCCAACTTCACAGCTCTGGTACAAGCAAACCGTGTCTATCTCAGGTTCGAATATTTGGATGGAAATTTCAACTCTATTTTTACAATATTTGCCAACACCTGATTCGAATCTTGAGATTAAAACTGTGTCGATTCTTCATTGAAATCCTCGCATTAAAAAATTACAATTTTTCATTCATTTCATTTAATTAAATTTTTGGGATCAAATTCCGCATTTCTGGAATGAACTTTGTTGACACGAATCTTACAATCTTTTTTTATTTTTAGAGAGCCTTACCATGAAGTTCCAACTATATCGAATTTGAATCAAGATTATGGAGCTACCTTTTGCTACACGATTAACTCAGCGGTAGGTAAGCCTGATGAGAAGTCCGTGCAAATGGGAAGAACTGAGTGTAAGTGCTTGCTCCGTATGAAATGCCCGCCCGGCATTCAATAAAAATATTTCCGTTTTCCCAATTAATGTCCAGCCGCAAAAAATGGCTTATACATAAAAATAAAAAAATCTACTGTAGAAGCTCAATATAACGAGTTTAACCGCTATGACGACATGTCTTTATCAACACGCTAATATTGAAGATATAAAAAATTGCATGTTTACAACGAGTTAAAATGACTAGCCTACACAGCAATGAACATGTTTTTCTGCTGTTTAAACAAGTAAATTATGCGGAACAAAGGTAAAATGGAAAAAAATAAACATTATTATTTATTTTTTCTTTTGTCTAAAACTTTAGAAAGAATTTAGTCTGATATACTTTTTTGATGGTTTGAATATCCTAAAAGATTTCAACTCTAATCAAAAATTTAACTTTTGTAATTGCGTAGCGTTTTAGAAAAAAATTAATAAATAAACAGAAGTTTATTTTTGTAACTTTTACTGTACAGCTCTTCGCTTGTTTTGTTAGAACGAAACGATCTAAAAATAAATTCACCGTGTACCAAGTAATACATAATTTTTTTTTTTTTAATTCAATTCCTACTTAGGTCAACAGATAAAAATTTTTACTTTAGTTACTTTTTATTGAATAATTACAATTAATATAAATATGTATATACAGTTTTTTCAAATATTAATAGATTAATTAAATTAAATAAATTCATTTTTTCCAACGATCTACAGCGCTTCGCCACTGACGGTATTTATTCCTAAATTTATATCCTGCTAAATATCGTATATAAGAGAAATTTTTTTCTCCCCCCTAAAACTAATTAATTACATTTAATGAATGAATTTATATTCGCAAAAAACTGTATTAACATCATGCGTCATGCAAGTTTAAAAAAATGTATTTGAGTGGATGAATAAAAAGTATTTTACGAACGATTGAAAATTTAAACAAAATACAGTTGACTCGCGTTATAACGACCCCATCGGGACTGCCCCAATCTGGTCGTTATATCAAATGGTCGCTATATCAAAATGAACAAATTTCCTTTGAAAATCGGTCACATAATGGTTTTAAACGTCATAATGCATGCATATACTATTTGTGGTATACATGTTATAAACCAAAAAAGGATAGGATGCATACATTAATAAAACATAATGACATTTTAACAATTGAATTACAACTGTTAACAATTAAGAATTTTATTTTAAAGTACAGATTAAAAAACATAGTATGACAAAAAAAAATCTAGTTTCTAATGAATTAATTTTTTGATGTACATAATTTGCGGTATATATAACGAATTTTTTTTTTTGTACATAATCTGCAGTATTATAAAGAAGAGTAAACCGAGGAACATAAACGAGGCTTCATTAGACGAAGACATTAATTTTTTGATGTGCATTAATTTGTTGAAGTTACATGTTAAGAGGACTTAACATATGTGTGCTTGTTCAAGGTCAACCATTCAACCCCACTTTCCAATAGGAAGTTAGAAAAGAGCGGTGTTCAAATTCAGAGAGGGTCGTTATATTAGGAGTTGACCTTTTTTACGGTCGTTATAGCAAGAGTAAAATAACGTTATCTTTTATGGATGTGAATTGGGACTCCTTCACAGGGTCGTTATATCATGTTGGTCGTTCTATCACAGGGTCGTTATAACACGAGTCGACTGTATATAAATATACTATAGGGAGAGTGAGAAGTAATAGTAGGAATTGAAAAATAGTTGCGCTTCAAGACCCACCCCCCACACCCTATTCAACCAAACATCCAACGTTTCTGTGTGTGATATTTTCATTATATTTTCTTCAATTTACAAAGATTTCCAAAAAGAGTAGGATTGTCTGGCTTGCTGTATTCTAAAGGTTCATTTCCCCCCTCCATATTTAAAAACTGATTTATTATTATTAATTTTTTTTTTTGGAGAAATGAGGCATAACTGATCAAACTTTGCTCAGATAAATTCACCGCTATAGCTTCACATAGTACTACTTTATTTGAAGATCCTGTCACGAATTTGACGAGCCGAAGAATGACAGGGAAAATGTTATGTAAATTTCTAATACGCCTTGAGTCGGAATAGTAAAAACTGAAACATTATGTTAGATTCAAAAGTAAATTCGATACCACTTCATAAATTTCTATAGATCATTGAGATTGGGTTGGCTGTTTAAAGCCAATACTAAAATAACATATACTATCGGTCTCTAAAGATCAATAAAATAAAAAATTTAGTTTTAATTATTTTGTTTCGTTTTCTTCGAAAAAAAATTTTTTTTTTTCCTCAGTGTTTATACATTTTGCTTTACTTGTTTATCACAGAGACTGTTTCTATTTTTACAGCTACGGTGATAGAAATTCAAGTAGAACCCGATGAGTATTCTGATTACGCAGTCACTCCGTCAATCTACGTGTCTATTCACGACAGAAAGAAGGAAGAAAATCCCTTTTTCAGGGGATACAGACTCATAGCTGGAACCAAGTACATAGCACAAATAACTGACGTGGTATGTCAGCCTATCAAAATAATACTTGCAGCGAGATGATAATACCCGTGTTAAAATGACGAGAAAACATTTCGGGATATACTGTCTTAAAATGCAATGAGGATCATCGCTTGAATTACAATTGTAGTCGGTATTTCGAGTAATCATAATTTTAGAAACAATTTCAATCGCGTTATAAAGCAATCCACGATGAATACCTATTGGTTTAGAAACTTACCCATGTAACGATATGAGCACAAATATCGCTACATTGAAACTTCGGATTACAACCGCCATAGATATTTATTCCGTTGCAAAATGGATTATCACTTTTTTAACTACTCGAGAATCACCACAATTAATGAGTAATGTGTGTTCAGGGTTGAGAGCTATCAAGAATCGGACATCGGGAAGTGGGAGAGTGTCATGTGGGAAGTAAGTCATGAGTCGTATGATGAAATTACGCATAATTGAGATTAAAATGAAGTAATATTAGTATTTACGCAGATGTCATAAAATAGAAAATAATCGAGAAAATATATCCAACTATTTACACGAGATTGAAAAGAAAAATGACAAAGGAAAGGTTATATAAGCGATAGATATAGTCCGGCAACTACCTTGTCTGTGACTCTGTTACAGTGATGACCCAGTCGTCCTGGTAATACCACTATCGTTTCTGAGTCGTTCATAACACTCAAGTTACCAATTCATTGTCCCGCGACCCATTTGGGTATTCAAACGTTTACGCTCTTCCAAAAACCTTTATTTCCAGTGGTAGTGAAATAATTATTGAAGTGATATTGTAGGCAGGCACTTAGATCACTTACCAAACATAGCTGGTCCTCTTTGTGTATGTTTAAAAATGTAGTTAAAAGTATATTAAATCAAATTTATTAAAACAGGAATGAAGCATGAATACAAAAATTTTGCTACCACATTAAATGTAAAAATTTTTTATGGTAAATTCCGGAGAGTCGGCATATCACTGTATTCAACCAACAAATGATTCATAAACATATGTGCCTTTAACCTCAGGTAAGATTATATGAAAAATTTGAATTGCTTGATAAGTATATTCGTCATTTGAAGCTGGTGATTTATAATTGAAACTTTATTAAAAAGAGGAATTTTCACCATTAAAACAGTTCTTACTACAAAGAATCCGTAGAAGTTGGTAACTGGCTACAATGAATGCAAAGATTAGAACTTCCTCAATTGTTCCACATGAGAACCCTGTAATGATGAGCTGTTTTGCATTGTTACAAAATTATAAGTATGTGTCTAATTTTGTAAATATTCCTTTTTTATATGAAGCTAAATGTCTCAGACGAACCCTAAATAAACAGTTTAACTAGAAAATTTGCACGAAATTCGCGTAATTTTACGTCATTTGGAGATAATATCTCATGTATTTCTTAAGAAAAACTTGACTTAGCGACATTTTTGTCGTCTTGGGGATAATTTTGGAGGCTTGGCGACCCTTATAGAGACACATTGATAGTTTTGGAAAATTGGAGTTTCGAAGAGTAAGGACTGATGCATCCTATTAACTTAATGCAAGTTAGTTTAGGATTTTTAGGCTACAGAAATTGCATGAGTTTTGGAGGTTGGCTTTTTGGTCAAGTACTGATAGCCCATTCCGCAGTCATTTGGTTGCAGGTGATGTCCGTAAAATGACATCATTGCTGACTGTGAAATGGCGCATTTTCGTCGTGCAGACGGATGTGCCTTAAAATTGATTTGAAACAAAGAATTTAAGTTTTATGAAGCTGGCTTCAGAGTTCAATTAAGAATGTTATTCATTTTACAGACTGAGAACCGATTGATGCCTCCGCCTTATGATACAAATTGTACTGATTACCTAAAAACGTGGAAGGAAAACGGAGGACATGGTCCTCTCACGGCCCAGGTAAGTCCAAATTTATCGCTATAGTCTGTATCAGTAAGTCTTTATTATTAATATTTACTACCTTGAAATTTATTTTATTTACTACGAGCTTTTTCAATTAAATATGTTCTCAGACAAATTGGTTCAACTTTGAGCCATAATATCGTCACCTTAAGCAAATATCGTTAAAATTTGCCGCAACCTTAATGAGGTGTCTTCATTCAGTCTGATAACCATATCATACTGTTGTCAAATTCAAGAACCATATATTTCTGTAGGGTTCTTTCCTACCGATAGCTACCATTTCCAACCATTCCTTTCTCCTTTAAAGAGCTCTATAGGTTTTGATAATGTATATACAATAGCCTCCTTCTTCCTATCAGGGGAACTATCGCGGCCAACTACAATCGCCAAGATCCCAAATAGATTTTAAACTGGCAATTTTTTTAAAAAGAAAAAACATGTAGATATTTGCTCGGGGGTGGCTACGTGTTAAACCTTTCGAATGGGTTCTTTTCTGTGATGTATTTATTAGTTCGTCGCTGCCCGAAAGTTGCCACAGATCACGATACGGAAATCTCCCCCTCTCACAAAACTAACGTTACTCATCTCGAAACGATGGCTGCCATTCATAGCATCGACTTTTTGCCGAATTTTTCCTTTCATCGGCCCCACATAATGGCAATCCATTGCAAGTTTATGGAACATGTCAATATCTGTTATTTTTAAATTTTGTATAAACTTTTTAAACTCAGTTTTGAAAATTTTATTTCATATGCCCTGTACATATTGACAGTGTATGCAATCAAAGGTGCTCATTTTTAATATTTTAGTTACCATAAGTATTTAACTTTGTTAAAACGCTAACAAAAGTTTCAAATATTTTTAGAAGTTAAGTTCCAGTAAAATTTTTCCATAAATATTGAAATAAATTTCATCGTTATGCTCTAGAGATCTTTACCCCAAAAATGTCATAAATTTTAAAGTATGTAACACATTATGGCGGAGAGATGCATAGTACTTTTGATAAAGGATTTGCCACAAAAAATAAAATTTTTGCACGGTTCTCATATATCTATAGATTTTTTTTTAACAATTTTAACCCATATATTTCAATTGTATCGATGACTGCATATTTCATGTTTGTTTCATTTATTTTTAGGAGTGCACCGATTACTGCATCATTCAATACTTACTGAAACGCAATCAATGCATCCCATATAGCGTCACTTTTTCACACAACGAACGACTCTGTGAAGATGGTAAGCATATATTTTAAGACAAAATAATGTTTATACATAGATTCGAAATAACATGCAACTAAGGCTGATGTCTTTCCAATTCGTTGATTGCAAACTTAATTTATGCAATAATTTAATTATTTCAAATTGCAAACTTTATTAGTTATTGTAAATTTTATTATTTAAGTTGCAGCAACTTTCAAACAATTTTAATTAAAATTAATTTTATAAATATTTTTGCTTTAAGGTATCCGACTACCTTAAAAAAGAGGATTTTCACAAAAAATCACTTTTTTATTTTATTGCTTTATAATAATGCCCAATTTTTCTAGTTTTAAAAACTGTTTTGTTTTTGAGTGCACGTCAAGCAGAACTTTAGTTATAGCTATTTTAGTAACAGATGACAGCTGTCCAACTTACCGGAAATTACAAAAANTTGACTATGTATCCATTGTTGAAGGAAAATTTATTTATCTTACTCGAGATGAGTTATTTATTACATAAGCTCGCTCTTGAGTTAATGTCAAAAATAGCAAAGAGAGGGATTAAGTGATGTCAAAATTTAAATAATTTTGTAAAAATTTACAAAATATTAGAATTTTTTTTTAAATATATTAATACTTACGCTTAACGCAAGACCACCTCCATGGAAAAGTTCTGTGTTAAAATTAAAACATAGCTCTAAATTATTATTGCCATAATTCAGAAGCATAATCAAAACAAAAATGCAAAACAATGCGTTCACGTTTATGATTGCTCACTCGATTGATATTCCAATTTTTTGTTGACAACGTGAAAAAGAAATGAGGATTTTTTTTTGTCTACCGTGTAAAACTATACACATAGATTGAAAATATTCATAGGTACGTATCAATTATGGAGATCATTTGTGTTCATGACAGCTTTTCCGCATTGTTGACAAAAAAAAAATATATATATATATTAGTCCCTTTAACTGACGAGTGCAGAATTTTATTATCTCGATGCATTGTCAAAAAATACCTGTATTTTACAATATAGATTAATTTCGATATTTAACAATATAATTAATATCATTTGAAAAATATTCGCTAAACATTGCACATTTAAAATAGTCCTTACCTGCTATGCGTGCGTGGAAAATATTTACTTTTATAATTAATTAATAAAATATTTTAATATTTACTACATATTTTAAAATAAAAATATATAGTAATATTTTATTATTTACTTTGGTTTAAATCGTAAATAGTAACTTACGAAAAAAAAGACCAATTTGAATATCTGGAAAATTTAAAAAAAACTTCTTGCAATTTTCTAAGTAGTTTTCGTAAAATTTGAAAACAGTCCTTGAATGGTAAGGGGTTTTCCGTGAATGTTATTTTGTGCTATAAAACTTATTGTGCCATTATTTGTTATTAAAATTTGATTTATGATACGAAGTGATATTTGTGCAAAAATCCTTATTCAGAGCTTTCCTTAAAAATGTATTGCTCAGGTACGATTCGCAACAAAATTATGAAAAATTTTAAATATTTTTCGCACATGCGAAGTAGGAAAGAACTATCGTGCGCAATTCTTAACGATTTCTTTTCAAATTTTAAAATATTTCGCAATTAATTCTAAAAATTTTACTGAGTATTTTTACAGAAAACGTAAGGAAAAAAAAATTGTACATAAAAATGTTTACATTTAAGCTAAATTTACAAAATTTTCCGATGTTATTGCCTATGAAAACCTAAGTATTCGATACAAGTTACAAGCTCATGGCTTTATTTTCAGACATAGGGTGTTCAAAAGCTTTCTTTTTCGGTCGTAATTTATTGCCGGTTCCTAAAACCTCTGCAAATTTTAAAATTTATTGATAAGAATGTGAAATCGCAATTATTTTTCTAGTATTTAAAACTAGTTTATTTTCAGAAAATGAAAGAATCCCGTTTGGCATCGAGAGCAATTGCTCCGAAACTTGCAACAACCCATGTTTGTAAGCATTTTTTACACTTCTGAAATCTTTAACATTTTCAATTCATGTTTAACACTATTTTCACACCATCCAACTACCAAGGAATTTCAGATAATATATATTCTAGTGGTAACAGACTTTATGTATAAGTATTTTAAGGAATTAGAAATAAAAGAACTTGATCCACCACTACATAGAAATAACTTAAGATATTTAATGAGTCATATTAGAACATCTTCAGTACAATAAAAATTTTATGAAAATTCAATTTGCTTAAAAATTTTAGTTTTAGTTCATCATCACCGTGGCGAAGAATATTTTGCACAAACTTTAAATGATGCGCATTTTTTACAATAAGATATTTTTCTGAAACAAAGAGGAAGTTTGCCTAACTGTCATTAATAAGTAACAAAAGTCATTAAGAACAATTTAGAACGTGATTCATTCTAATTTTTGTTTTTTAAGATAATTATCTTTTTTTTATGCATCTTATTGCAGATTTTATTGTGAAGTATAAACTGACTCGTCATTTATATTTTCAACACAAAAAACAAAACTTATAAATTTTGGCACAATTAAACTTTTTACATGATTCGTTATGCCTCGAGAACATGTGTAAGCGAATTAAAAAAAATTCTGCATACAATTATAACATTCGTTGAATTGTTTGAAAAAATGTTTAATAATTATTTACTGTTTTATTAAATAATAGTCGAAACATTTTTGAATCACAAATTTTTACATCCTTTTAAAGCATTTAATTTTTAATGACAAAATACAAGATTGGATCGAAAAGTTTCTGAGTTATCCAATTTTTAGAAAGTCGTATTTTTAAAACTCCCATTCGACGAATTTCTTTCAATATTTGTGTTTTGTCATTTAAAATTACATAATTTAAACTGATGTAAAATTTGTCATTAGTCATTTGCTTCCGACTATTATTAAATAAAATAATGATTAAAAATTATTTTTTACAAGGAATTATTTTTGGACAAACAAATTTTATAATTCTATGCAAAAAAATTTATTCTGCTTAAAAAGTTTCCAAGATAGAGCGAAATACTCAAAAAGTGAAATTAACATTAAGGGACAACAAACTGCTGTTCGGCTGAAATATCAGGTTCAAATTTTTCAGATAATGACTACCCTTACTATTTTAAAGGTCAGGAATCCAAATCCGTCGGGAAAAAAAGGATGTTTATTTTTCTTTAAAGAAGGCACACTTTTTGTTGTCAGACTTCGTAGCTTAAAATATCATCACTAATTAATTGGGACATTTCTAGTTCAGCCTTCGAACCTTCAAGATTAAATCCTAGTATGTGAATATCCCTTCGTTAGATCATAAGTTATTTAGAGTGTTTGTTCTTTCTCAGTTTAAGCATGGTACATTAGGGGTCATTATATTCAAGCGAGAAATAAACAAAAACGCTATCAAAATCTATCGAATCAAATGAGGAAGGTGGAACTGAAAGCATCAGAGCTAATTGGATTGCCTGACGCCAAATCAAACTTTTCATATTTTCAGACCCGCTTTCTTCTATAAAGAGTAATTTGATTTCGATAACGTTATTATTTTTCTCTGCTTAAAAATTTCTATGTGACTTTAAACGTTATTTTACATCGTTTCTGATAAAGATTCTAAAAAAATATACATTAAGGATAGTCATAACAGAACACCCAGTTGCTCTGTGAGAGCAAGCATTTTTTTATTTTATAGATGCCCTTTTAATATCAAGCGACTCATTCTCGACTTTCTTATAAAGTTGTGTTATTTTTTTCACAATCACAATTTCTTTGCTAAATAATATATCTCTTTAATTGTACTAAAAATAATTTTTATTTTAGTTCTCGTTCATACGAAGTGAATTATGTGAAGGATAATCCAATTTGGGTAAGTTATTTTTATATTATTTCTGATGATGGGCAAACCATCGGTAAAAAAACTGTCGAAACTAAAAAGCAGCTACGAAGTTATCAGCGGTTTCCAAACGGTGTTTCGCGGAATCCAAAGGGTTCCGAGAATTTAAAAAAATTTTTAAAATCAGTAATGATTTTTGAAACTCGTAATTATATTTATATCAAAACTATGAACCCTATTTTCTTTGACAGTTTTGTTACTTTAATGAAATTATTTAAGTCAAATGTCAGAAAAGAAATGATAAAATTTATTTAAAAAAAGAAATGCATCAGTATTTCTTGTCGAACTTTTCAATTCGAAATAAAAACAACCCAATTCGAGAATAACGAATTATGCTCCTCTGATTCCCAATGTTTATAAGAGTTCTTTTTTTCGAAAACCTTAATTCAGCATTATTTTATTCATAATATATGGACCAAAAGCAAATTCAGAACTAGACTATAGATATCATTCCAGGCCTGAGATTTAAACTATTTGACATAAAACCTATTATTAGAAGAGAGGATTTTTCACATAATTGGCAGACTTTCGTCTAATAAATTTTATTTACATGTTTGCGGTGTCCTAAAAAATTGGGAACCGCTGGATCCAATCCTATTGGACAACATATGTCATACCATTTTATCATTAAGATTCCTTCTGTTTTGACAAAGGGACTCGCATTATGAAAATATAATTGGACTCGTTTTCGTCGGTTGGAGTTTTTAATAGCTGTGAAATATTTTAAGAAGTTCGATTCAAGTTACTTTATGACGTACTTCATTATTTCAGTCTAACGGATTTTCATTCAAAATGTGAATGTTAAAATGATAATAATAAGCAAAATGTATCATTTTCTTTTAATTATAAATAACTGAAAAAGTTAGGAAGAGTTGAATTGAATTTTTTTTTTATCGGATACATGAATTTTCTTTCTTCTAAGCTAATGAGTGAGGAAAAAAAAATCACTTTATTTAAAGCTTTTGTGTCTGAGGAGGTCTCTGAATTTGTACTGATTCCGATCATCATAGTAACAGAAAATACTAAGTGAGTCACTTTTAATAACAATTTTATTTTATTATCGTAGTTGAACAACCTACTCAATTTTTAGTTTACGATTACCAATTGTTCATCTACGTAGCCTTGTAATTTCGAACCCAATCCAGAAGACAAGGGAACTCCTGGATCAAGTTTTGTTGAATTCGTGGAAGACTTTTTGATGGAACTAATCTGCATTTTGCGTTATATGAAATAAAACCTACCACGGTTAGCTCGGAGGTCAGGGGACTCTAACCCATGATCCGTCTTCTACTGAGGATGTTTCACTATGAGCCGGAGTGCGTATCGGCCACAGCCATACCTGAGATTGAGGAGGCAATTTACCAACTCCCTTGGGCCACCACGACTTGTTTCTAATAGTTAATATTGATTCAAAATGAGAAGATCTACTCGACGGACTCTAAAAAGTAGAAACAAACCAAAATCCTGGGATAGCCGGCATCCCGCCAAACAAACAAAAGTACCAACGAGCTAAAATTTCCACAGGAAGGTCGTGAAAGATAACCGAAATTAAAGTTACTTTTTTCTGTTAGTTTTGTGATGGGTATTTACTGGAAAAAAGTGATGTTTTATTAAATATTATTCTAATATTTATTTTCTAATATTTATTATTTATGTAATCTTATATTCATGAAACAGTAGTAGTAGTTCATTTACGTCGCACTAGAGCTGCACAATGGGCTATTGGCGCAACACCTCCTAGAAAGAACAGGCCTCAGCATGGGTTACCATAAATATCCCTTAGTAGTCCAAACGNCTTCGGTAGCCCGACGACCTGCACGCGAAGTCGAGCACTTTACGGTAGAACAGTTTAACGAGTACCCATGCAGCACACCCTCGGTCCCTACGCAGACTAATCCAAGTGGTCACCCACCCGCACACTGACCGCAGTCAGTGATGCTTGACTTCGGTGATCAGATGGGAACCGTGTCTTAACGATCAGTCCACTGCGGCACTCATGAAACAGAGTGTTTCAATTTTAAAGATTAGTGATAGAGCAAAGCAATCTGCATTTTGAAGCAACTGGTTTTTACACAGTTCATTCAAAGAAAAAATGACCACAGTGTAAAAACGAATCATTTAGAACACAGGGTGATTCAATACACCAGTTTCTATAATACTTAATGGCTAGAAATTTCATTTAAGGAGACGCTTTTCTATTATGGGGCTAATGGTTCATGCGCATGCGATTTTATTTATCTAAATTAACTTAAATAAAATTTAAGTTTTCTAATAATTATTGTCAAAACATGCTTTCAAATTAGCAGATTTATAATTACTTACTTAATTCGGAAATTTTTCAAGTGAGTCGCCACTGTGATGTAAAAGCTAAACCTTGAACTGTTTAATTGCAATTTTTAACAATAAATAATTAAAAAAAAAAACGCAAAATTAAGCACAAAAAAATATTGGATTAGTAAATGTACCTGTTGGAGTGGTTTGTTACTCCTCTGAACACTTAAAATTAACAGAATTAAGTTTCGGTCGTGTGTTGGCAACAGATATTTTCTTTTAACGTCATTCGTGCATATCATTAAGGGCAATTATGCAAGACAAATAGGGGGACTTAACCCTGCATCACTTTTGGACTCCAGTTGGATCATCAAGCCTACATCTCTTATTTTTCTGAACTTTTTCACTCCCACTCTGAGCTCCTCGGGCTTAATATGCTCTTTAACGAATCGTTCAGTCTCGTCAGACGAACTTGGTTTTTTCGGCTTCACGAAAACAACGTGATCTCTTTTAGCAGTTGAAGTAGTAGTAGTCTTTACTGCCTCCGAGAATGTCTTACTCGCTTTCTTTATTTTCGTATTGATTATCTCATTCAACGCACTTTGTGCTTCTATTTGCAGGCTTTTAGTGTAGGACAGCACCTCGGTCTGCCGTTACACGATGTTGTGCTATCTCGAAGCGATTTTGGTTATTGTTAAAATACTTTGTGTTGTAAATTTCTTACCCACATGCTCCGTGGTAAATCTCCTAAACTCTTCGTTTAGCACTGCTGCTTCCTTAACCCATTCTCGTTGCGATTCCTCAAATGAATCGTTAAAATCCTCTGGTGCAGATTCGATCTCTGAATCGCTTTCCATATTAAATCAAGAGTTAGCACTTTCAAAAGTAACTGATTGGTTTTCCTTGGCACGTCTAAAGACAACCTTCGAATCTGGCTTTGGACTTATAATTTAGTGAGCACTGTACATTTTAGACTTCGAAAAAAAATTTTTTTTTCTTTCTTAAAATCTCTAATGTGAGCTCGATCCAGATGAGCTGTCTGCGTTTGCCACCAAATTTGGTGCTACTCCCTCGTACCACGAAGAGTTGCAGAGCAGGTGTTATTATGCTGGTAAGTGATGGTAGACCTTTTAAGAATTCGACGCGGGGAATAGACTCTTGGCCGTTGTTCCACCGCGAGTATTCGTTCTCGAAATACTTAATAGCTAGTTCGAATTCTAAGGGACACGAGGGACAAGACAATAAGACACGCATTGTTGAAAGCAGATGTCAATCACTATGTAGTGTTTCCCAAACTTATGACTTTTGTGTACCCTTTCTAAACTTTTCGTAACGCTGTGTACCACTAATAAAAAAATGAATGTATTTTTTACTATAAAAAAAAATTGCACTTAAGTTAAAAATCACTACTTTCTGTTGACACCACTAATTATTAACTGCAAAAAATAGCCAATAGAAAAATACATAAAAGTAACTTTTCATGGCTAGCTTTGCTTTTAAATAAAATTTTTTGAAATGTTCCTTTGTTGCAAGATATTTCGTATAAGAACGAGCTAAACTGTTCCCGTACCCCTGGGGGGTACGCGTACCACACTTTGGGAAACACTGCATTATGTTGTTGTGTCTGGTGATGATGTACTATATTTTGTTAAGCTGTATTCCAAGTAATTATTTTCAGTTGTTTGCTGTATCGAGATGGTACTATATGCAATAAAGAAATATTTAAAATATACAAGTTTCCTTTTATGAGTTAACTAACTACTGTGCATACTCTGCTAACAGTACCGTTTTCAAATGCGCATGAACAGCCAATTCATAACAGCGGCCTATTTCTTGCCGTGGGTGGCTGTGCAATTCTCAATTCCTTTAATCTCCAAGTTTCTAACCGCTGTGCTAAATCATCCGGTGTATCACCTCAAAATATATTTTTAGATTATAGAGTTATTTCTATTTTATAAAAATAACTCTATAATCTAACAATAACATTTTTTGTTGTTGTTGCTATTATACATGTAAAATCCTTGTACCGAATAAATTCAAATTGTTTAATTTATTAAATAAAAATCGTTCAAAAAAACGTTTTTATATAAAAAAAATATTGCAAAAGATATCATGCAATAATTGAACTGAGTCTTTCTTTTCTTTCAGTGCACGCATTTTCCTTTGAACCCAAGTAAATGGTGCAGGTAAGTATTTCTCAAATTTTGTTAGATTTTAAGAAGAAAAAAACTTTACGTTAGAGCTACACTAATGTAATATGGGTTATAGTATAGGATTCGTACTTGGCGATGAACCGAAAACTAGAATTAACTCGAGAAGCAGATGTGTAAGTAGGAATCAGTCGGTCTTCGTACCCAACCACCCATGTACATTTTCCAGCTTCGAAATCAGTAATAATTTTAGAATGCTAATATTTTAATACATAAATAATATTTTATGGCTAAACATGATTGTATATATAATTGCGATACGTTCTTTCTTATAGCCCTTCACCAAATTATCTGGAGGAATTTTCGCCGATTTAAATTCTTTATTTAGTCCTTTCTTTTCATTAAATTCATAAAAACACTTATTGTAAGTTCAATTTACTAAAAGAAAAGTTATTCAGCTCGAAAATAATGCTTTCAGTTTTGACTAATCTTTAAAAATCAAGATCTCACCTGATCTAGCCCCCGTTAGGGATGCTCCGGGAACTTTTAAACGTTGGAAGGGGTTCATGTAAATAAAGACACAATACATGGGCTTTCCAAAATTTTTAAAGAAGATGATATTGTAAAATTCTTCGAAATCTAACAAATTAAATCAGCTGAGCCGCGATGGCTCAGAGGATAGAGCGTTCGTCTTCCAATGAGGTGAACCGGGTTCGAATCCCAGTCGATATGAATTCCGCATCCGGCTTGCACCGACCACAGTGCTGACGTGAAATATCTTCAGTAGTAGACGGATCATGGGTTAGAGTCCCCTTGCCGTTAGGCTATCCATGGGAGGTTCTCGTGGTCTTCCTCTCCATGAAACGCAAATGCTGGTTAGCTCCATCAAAAAGTCCTCCACGATGGCAAAACTTCTCCCAATACTCGATCCAGGAGTTCCCTTGTCTTCAGGATTGGGTTCAAAATGACAAGGCTATGGAATTGAACATTAGTAGTTGTAAATTCATAAAATTGGGTCGGCTGTTCAACGACGGTTAAAATAAAATAAAATCAGCTGTTCGTCAATCAATAATGCATCGATGATGTAATAAAGTCCTTTTGGCCAAAGATTCCCTCCCCAAGATGGATCGACTTGGTTGAGACTGTGTACAAAGAACAGCAGTTATGGGGAGGGTTCGGGGGACAAAACCTTCTCCGAAATTAAACATTACTTTGAATAATGTAGATATAAAACAGTTTTCATTATTCACTTTTTGTAATTTAAACGTTTAGAATATACAAATGTATATAATCTAATAATTTGGTCGAATTATTATAATATAATACCTGATATAATAAATATTCTATATTTATATATACCGTAAACCGGGGCGAGTCTACTCATTTTTTCAGTTTGTCAACTTTCAAGTGGTCAAACTTTTGTAAATATTAAAGAAAAAAGGCTTTTAATAGGTGTTTCGGAATCGCTATTTATCCCTCTTTAAAGCTGTGAAATCGATTTTAGAAAATATTAACAGTTACGCTGTTACTGTATATTTTTATAGAACTGCTGACAAATCTCTCGTATGGGGCGAGTCTACCCATTCTACTAAAATGAATGTTAACATTGTAAATAATCAAATTTTACTATTAAATTGTTATT